>NW_013952576.1:1115362-1118286 GCF_001266775.1 Austrofundulus limnaeus | reverse complement strand
CACACACACACACACACACACACACACACACACTTGTATTTGCATCAAACTGAGGACTTTGTATTAACTTCCATTCATTAGCATAACTGTATTTATGCCTAACCCAGACATTTTCCCTAAAATTAACCATTACTGGTCCATAGTTAACTCTAGCCTGAATCAAAAATTAACATCATACCTCTAAACCTAACTAGTAAAGCACAGCGGAGCTGCAAACAACATGAGGACATTGAAGAGGTCCTCACTTTACATCAAAGACCTCACTTTGATAGTA
The DNA here is from genome assembly GCF_001266775.1 of Austrofundulus limnaeus. Classification (NCBI taxonomy): domain Eukaryota; kingdom Metazoa; phylum Chordata; class Actinopteri; order Cyprinodontiformes; family Rivulidae; genus Austrofundulus; species Austrofundulus limnaeus. The sequence continues at coordinate 1,118,012 of NW_013952576.1, read as the reverse complement.
ACTATGGCGCAAATTGTCCTCACTCTGTGGTAAAAACAAGTACACACACACACACAGAGAGAGAGAGAGAGAGAGAGAGAGAGAGAGAGAGAGAGAGAGAGAGAGAGAGAGAGAGAAAATGTCATTTCCAAAACGTTTGTTGTGTTCAAGAGGCTCAAACTTAGCAGACGTGTATAAAAATATTTGTTTTACTGTAAAATGAGGCTTATATTGAAATACAGTTTGTCAAATAAAAACAATAGAAGCCACATTTTTGTTTTATAGCATTAAAACATAATCAGTAATTAAGATTACCAGCTGTTTAGTCTTTGAAATGTTGACCTGAAGCCTGCTTTATAAGCTTTAGGTAGAGAAGACACTGATCAACACAAACATGGATTTTAGCTTTAAGACTGAAGCACTCTCACATTACAGTCTGTGTGCCTAATGGTCAGCATGAATCTTTATTTATTTTAAGAAAAGTACACTAGCTGGAACATTTTCTCAATGCCAGAGAAAACAAAAACTCATAAAATGAGGCAGCATTGCTTTTCAAAAAACAATTGCATTTACAGGAACCTTTCAGAAGTCTGTAAGTCTTGTAAAGACTCCTTTACCCACCTCAGCTCCATGAGTCACATCCTCCAAACAGAACTATGTGTGCAAAGAGATGAGAAAAACAAAGTTTCCACTTCTCTGATTTATTGTTTTATTGATCAATGCCATTACTGACTGTGTTTTTAGAACAATGTAATCAGGGACTAACAGAAGCCAAAGTGTAACAGTGCAGTTACTTTCTTCAATGTCAGAGCTCATTGTTAAACTTTCAAAAAGCTAAACCTTTTCACCTCCTCTTCCTCTGTGCTCTCTGTCTGCTCCTGTAGCGTCTGTGACGTTAATTAACTCACACCACATGGAGTGCTGCAGTAAATGGACAAGGTCCTGGCATTGTAGGCATGGATGATATTATTATGTAGTTTTACCACAGAAATCCTGTCAATGAGACACAAAACTGAACTTGAAATCAGTAAAACTGCCTGAGCTCTCGCCATTTCTACCCATCCCGAACTGAGTTGACTCTAAAACATTTTAGGTTGCAAATGAGCGTCCTGTGATTACTTTCTAAACGTTTTCACCAAAGGCAGCAGGACAATGAAGAGACAAAAGGTTTCATCCTCTTTAGATAAGTATTCATGTTGTTTCCTGTGCAGCGGATGTTGAGGTGTCCATGTTAAAAACCAAACAAGTGATGTAACAACTGTGGGAGATCACATTTACTACGCCATGTGAAAACTCTGAGTCAGGGTGGAGCGGCTGGAAGAGGCCGTGTTACGGAGCCTGGTGAGTCAGGTGTGTGCTGAATGTGGTGGCAGATGCCACCTCACATGTACCAGTCTACCCGTGGCTCGGCTCAGCCGGCCCTGCCAGGCTGACAGCCCAGCGTGAGTGGGCGGAAACTGGCATGAGGCGCTGCTGAGCGATTTCTCAGTCGCCGAGGGATCCGGGTTCTGGTGGATTCTGCCGTGGTGTCATTTAATGTTGCCCAACATTTCATTTCTCCCACTTATTTTTTTCTGACCCTCCTGGCAGATGCTCAGCATAAATGAAAGCGAAGATGTATATTTAAATCTACAGTTAAACACCAGCAGCTGAGAGCAGATGCTTTCTTGTCTTGATAGTATAAATATCTTTGCAGAGTAAGTTTTGAGCAGTACTTATCCATTCAGACTCATGACTCATATTTCTTACTTAAATAAGTATACTAGTGTGTGAAACTAAAATAAGTTATGATAAAGTAAAGATTTTCACTGACTGCTCTCATACAGTCCTCCAGTTGAATTGGCTCACTGTCACAAGAAACTTCCAGTGGGTGGAGACAAACCAGAAAACCGGGCAATCCTTTAAAGTACATATCTATGTAAATGGTCTGTACATACTGTATATATAGCACTTTTCTATCCAACCAGGACACTCACAGCTCTTCACACTACAATCTGTGTCCTCATTTACCCATTCACACAGCACTCTATTAGGTCTCTACAAAGCTAACATGTACAATCATCTATGGAGACTAATCAGTGTCAATCACATTCATACACTGATGGGACACACATCAGAGGCATTAGGGGTGAAGTGTCTTGCCCAAAGACACAACAACTGAGACAGCTGGATGGGGGATCGAACCTGCAACCTACCAGGACAACGATCTGATTTTTTTAAATCATCGGAATTGAGTATTAAAGGGGCAAAGGCATGTAAAATCAACTCTTTTGAGTTTTATATCATGTTATAATGTTATACTGTCATAAAAAACATGCCCAAAGCCTTGCTCTGACTCATTCATGCTTGTTTGAGAAATCCTGCAGCATTTTTAGGCAGCCATGCTTGAGGAGCAAAACAAGAGGTGGGGACGAGAAACGCCTTTTGGGACCAGAAACGCCCCTGGGATGTGTCTTTAAGCCGAGCTTCCTCATGGCAAAGCGCCCTCCCCGCCCATGACTCCTGCAGCTCTCAGGTGAAACTGAAAGTGAAACTTCAACTGTCTTCTGAGCTCCTAACATTAGTTCTCACTCAGTGAAACTCTTTTCAGATTAAAAATACTTTTGAGGAAATGTATTTTCAGAAGCCAAGTAAACTGCATCAAAGCAGCCCCTCCTCCCCCACGCGAGCT
>NW_013952576.1:1107003-1115352 GCF_001266775.1 Austrofundulus limnaeus | reverse complement strand
CACACACACACACACTGAAATGGGTGAAACAGAAGTGGAAGGTGGTTCTTAAAGAGACAGAGGCCAATTCAAGATGTTTGGAAGAGGAAGTGATGAGAAGATAAGTTTATTTTCTATTTAAACATAAAACAGCATTTTAATAACAATTAAAGGTGACATAGATACTTTATTATGGTAAAGAATTTAAATGTATGCCTGAGAAACACATAATATTGGCCCTTTAAGACCAACAGTGTGAATGAAGCCAGTGTGTTTTATACTGTATTTGCTGTTTTGCATTGTACATTGATTGTTGAATGAAATTAACGTATTTAGCAATTACAGTATATGAACCTATTGTAAAAATATTACAAAACAATTGTGGCACAGATTTAGCTTGCTGTCAATCTAATAGTTACTATGACAAGTGTGAGTCGACTGCCTGTTAAGTGTCCATTTCTAATCCTCCATGTTGTCACAGATGCTGACAGTGAAAGGATAGGCTGGGCTCACTCTAGTGATATTTACCTCTATGGGAAACACACACACATAACTACAGTTTAACAAAAAAACATTTCTGTTTTGTTTAAATGTGGATGTTTACAGAAATCAACCTGTTTGCAGACTTTTTACCAAAAAAGTTAAATTATTTGATTTTGTCAGTAAGACATAATAAACTGATAACATTGGTGGCTTCTCTACCAAGCCCAGATTCATATTAAAAGAAAGACCAGAACCTATATGCACATTTTCACCGTATTTTTACATTCATTCAACAAGTTATTTTTAGGATTACTGGCTCCATGAATAGGTCAATCAGACTTGCAGCTCTGATTGCATTGATGAGGCATTCATATAGTAGCTGAGCTGTATGTTAATGCAAGACTTTCAAAAATAAGATTTTAGAGTAAAATCCATCACGAAGGAAATTCTCCTTTTGAAGATTAACCATTAAATTAAAGAAACCAAATATTTATCTTCTTGCTTTTCTTTGGTGAGGAGAAATGAAGTTGCCCTTTTCTGCAGTAAATATATGAATATTGGAGTTTAATAAGTGGTATCCATGGTAAGAAAGTAATAACACTTTCTCAGGCCGCCCACACTGAACCCCCAGCAGATCTGCAGCATTACATACCAGCCGGCTCACGTGGTGATATGGTAAGCAGCGTTCCCACTCGCCAATGCCAAGCCACCCTGTCTGTGAGCATGTGAAGAAATTATTAATACTTTGACTCGCTGTTAGGATTGCTTTGCTGCACTGCTAACCATTTGTTCTGGATTCCTGACTTTCTGTGACTTGTTTTTAGTTGCCGCTGCACCAGTTTGGGGACTTGACCCGCTCTCTGTTTGTTTACATTTGGCCGGCAGATGTTGAACAAAGAAGGCCCAGTTTTCTGAACCTTTACCCCGCACCCTCCCTAGGGACAAGATTTGTATGCCACAAATAAAACATACAGACCATCTGATGACGCACTATGTGGGCAACGTCAGCTGTGGTGCTGTACTTTTGGTTATTTAACACTTTTAAGAAAAAAAACTGCAAAAGCTTTCTGGATTCTGAGAAATGCACGTGTGAAACTGCAAACATGCTTTTCTAATCTTGTCCCAGAAACTGCTTGTGACTGAATTTAGCTCCAAGTGTCTGTCACTTTTATTTGTTCAGATGTAATTATGCAAAAGCATGCTGTAAATGTTGTCCTGATTATTAGAGAGCAGTCACTGCTTTTAATTAAAAACACAAACTGTACATCCTGAGGGCTTTTATTCTACATTAATGTGAAATATGCAAAAAAAAAAAAGAAAAATTCAAACTAGTCTTTTCTTTAACTAAAGAGAGTGTTTGTCTCTACTGTTAGCTAAATATCTACTCTATATTCATTAAACACTGACTGACTGAGAAAGATTTGTTTTTAAAACTTTGACAATAACTACTTAAAGTCAAATTGAGTTATTCTTAACACATGAACAATATTAATTTTAAGCTCAACACATTGTGGATTTTTTTCATTAAACATTAACAGGTGGTGTCAACTCTGTCTGTTAGGAAAATATCTCATTAACCAGTGAACAGATTTTAATGAAACACATAAAGTAGTCACTGGCTGTTCAGATACAGCTTTTGAAATGAATTTATTTACCACCATGGGCGTAATTTGCTAATTTGCAGGGGTTAGGGGGGTTATAGTCAATATAACCCATCCCCCACCCCCAGTAAGATGACGTCATTTGCTCAAATAGAAATGAACTCGTTAAGTACACAGCTGCAGTTCTTTTGTTGTCTTTAGGTAACTTTGACCTGATTTCAACATTTATGATGTCTTAAATGTACGTTTAAGCATAATTGCTGAAAATGACATGCAGGGTTTTAATCTGCTCTTGTCACACTATGGCTGCATTTATTGAATCATGAGGTGTAAATTTTCCTAGCAGGTAAATACATACTGTACTTTTGGATAATTGAGAAATTTACCTGTGTCGTATAATACATCCTAAATATGTAAAACATATGTTACTGTTTGAAAAAATGCAGGGGTGGGGGGTAAGCCTTTTCTTACTTGTTGAACCTACCTGGAACAGAAAAGCTCAAGAGTAAATACAAAGAAAACAGGAAAGTTAAGTAAATCTTTACTGTGATTTTACAGTGTATTTATCCCCAAAATATCCTGAATCTTTTTTTTACAAAAGTAAAAGATTCAATCAGTAAATAAAAAGACAGCACTCACAGACAGACCCCCCRCCCCCCCCCACACACACACACAGACACACACCATGCTAGGCCTAAAGTTACCTTCATAAAACTGGCTATTGTAGACACTGAGCTAAAACTTAGTGTGACACTAGCTGAGCGTCATCCTCAGCACATACTGTACATGCTGCACATTGCATAACATCTTTGCCTCAGACTTTGGCATTATTTGCTTTATTCACATCGACTGTATTTGTTAGTAGAATATAAGAACACTGTATGGATTTAAGTGAAACTAGCAGAAAGTAATCCCTGCAACTCAATCAACCCAGTCCAAGATGGCCGCCACAATTAATTGACATCAAAAACTGTGTTTTTTGTTAACTTTGTACTTTATTGTTGGTTGTTTTTGGTATCCTTGTTTATTTTCTCATTTGTAGTTTTTCCCGTTTAGCTTGTTGGTGTTCTCCGTGCCATGCCTCAGTTCATCCTTAGTAAGGTTGCCAGTCTCACATGCTCTCACTCAGCAATCAACAGCTGCCTCCACTTTCCCAGTTACCTCTGCTCTATATTTCCAGTCTCTTTCCATCTTCACTTCAGCATTGTGTTCAAGCTCCCTGACTGATGGCTACGTCTCCTTTGTGCTGTTTCTGAGTTTTGTCAGGTTTAGCTGCCTTTTTCAGCCTTTCTGTTTTTATTAACAGTATTTTAATCCTTTTGAGTCCTTGTTAAGTCTGGATTCAGTCCCTCTACTCACCTTGACAAAAATGGTGAGAACATATTTTACAAATATAGAGCTTAATTTAACGTGTGAGTAGCTGATAATCATTACAATAAACTCTGAACGTTAACCTGTGTTGGAAGATCTAATAGTTTTATTCTGAAAGTCTGGCATTAAGAGCAAGGAGGAATGCTGGGCCTTTTTTTGTGGTTCTTTTCAGTTTGCTGTAGTTTCCAACACTTTGACATAATCTGCCTTAAAGCTGGCGTGCAGTCCTCACAGGGCAACAGAGCTGGCATAGGATTGATGAGTCCTATCACGCCGAACAGACTTCCTGTCTAATGAGGAAGCTCTATGGATCTATCGAGCCTAAAACTAAGCAAGTTTCCACAAGCAGAGCAGTCTCCAGATCCCCCTCTGCTCCTCCAGCTCCCACAGTCTGCGCTACTTCACAAAGCCATTTGTCAAACCATTGCAACATTAAATTATCATGACCCAGGAGGCATGTCTACCTCGAGGAAGAGACTGAACCCCAGTCAAACAGATAGGGTGCACGGCGTCTGAGACGGAGAGCCGGATGAAAAATTGACGGCACAAAAGTGGATGTTTGTTCAGGCTGTGCTCCGTCTGCGATTGTGTAGTTTTATTATGAAAGTTTGAACAATGTCTGGCAGCGGAGGCAAAGTTTCATGCAGCTCCAGTTATGGCACACTCCTGACTTCGTAAATCATCTTGTTTGTCTTGAAAAACAGTCACATGTGGGCTAATACACCTTGAGACTTTGCAACCGCTCTTCAACCCAATAAAATATAAGCTTCAAGTGCAGATAAGGGACGTTTTGTCAAAAAACATAAACTACAAATATATATTTAATGTGACCCAGAATCAAGTCAGATTAAATATTAAAGGCCTAGCATTCCGTGAAGGATCACTTGTCATGTTTCCTGCCAGAGTTTCATATTAAGAACATAGCTGTTTTGGTCAAACCTTAAGTTTATGGCTTTGTGCAACAACTTAATTAGATGGTGAGACTTTTAGAACCTCCAAAACAAAGTACTGAACTCTAAAAAAAAGTTCTGCTGAATTCCAGTAAGATGCAAATAATCTGAGCACTGATTGGTTGGATGTGATTGTTTTGTCCCTCTGTCTGATCTTTAAAAGGAATTCAGGGGGAAAAACTTGGGAGTTTTATGTTTTAGTTCTCCCTGCTGGCTTCAGGAAAAGTTCTGCTGAAACGTTCTTATTTGTCCTGCTGGACTCATAGATCCCCCACTATGTTGTTCTTTAAGCAACAAAACACAGAGTAGGAAAAAAAGCAGGCGAGAAAATGAGATGGAGAGAAAATGTGCCAAAAAGAAATGAAACAAACATTTCTCAAAGCAATCACCTAATGTGTTTCCAAGCATCTGTTTCATTCACCTGTTTTTTCAAATGACAACATTGTTAGTGATAAAAAATGGTCTTTTCAGAGCAGAACAAATCACTCTGACTGCTAGTTTGTGTAATATGGATATCACTTCAGTCAAAGCAAAGTTGTATCTCTATGTTGAAATATTTAACAGATATAAACACATTTTTTTTTGCATTTTTCACCTGTAATAAGTCATAAAGATTAAACATCCCAAGGGTTTTCTTCTTGTTACCACTGGTGGTGTTATAATGTTAAATGGATTATCACAGTGTGAAGTAGAAATAAGAGAAACAATGGTAAAAATACACCTAATGTTGTTTCCTTTAAGTTTTCAACAGAGGTGTAGTGCAGCTTTTTTTTTTTTTTTGGATAAAGCACAAGTTCCAGTGAAGTATGGAGCCCAGTCAGTGCCAAATGTCAAAACAAAATCCTACATCTGAGAAATCTGTTCCTTCCAAACTGCACACATGAATTTATTTATATCCTAATTCATTTATTGATTTTGAACAAACATTATTTTGTTAAAGAACAAGCAACTTATCAATGGTTTCTAAAGAAATGGCTGAGAAATTAAAAAATATTGCCTCCCTTTTAATGGAAGGAAAGACTACAATAATCTCATTTTAATTACATAAGTCATATTATGAGCTAAATAGTTCCCCATAGTGTTTATATTTATTTCTTCCTTTTGTGCTCTAATATTTTTTTCCTTCATATTTTATCTCTGATGCTTATTTTGAACGGTTGCTTCTGTAATAATTGCAATTTACCCCCGGGGATCAATAAAGTATTCTGATTCTGACAAATCATTGCATGATCTGAGTTTAAAAATCTGTCTTGAAAGGCAGCAGGACACATGCTTACTTCAAGGAATGCTTAGGCCTTTATGATTTAAATGAGAATACCAGGAAACATAAACGTTGAATCAAACTTTATTGATGCTACGGGAAATACTTTTGGTTTTATTGAGTATTATAACCAGATGTTATAAGCTGTAAGTTATCTCTAAACCCTAACCCCTTTGTTCTGCAATGAAAATGCAGACTGACCCAACGTAGATGTCCAAATGATTGTAAATCTGTGTCTGCTAGGCATGGAACACTAAGTCTGTAGTCATGGGCTACAGACTTGTAGCCCATGTACCTTGGTATGAAAGTCATGGTTTGGTATGAGTTTAAAACAAGAAATCGAAATAAAATCCAAATACTTCTGTGACATAAAAACACTCTTGTTATAGGGGAGGGTCATGTACAGAGGGCACGATGAGTCAGCTAGTAACTTACTTGTACGAACTATGAATAAAATCATATATTTTAATTTTTATTCAGTCTGAATTGTAAAAAGTCACCCACAGGCCAGGTTTCAATAAGAAAGATTGATAAACTCCAAAGATTTGTTGTTAAATAATGTATCTAAAAACGAAACAAAACAAAAACTGTTTGCAAACTGAACTGTTTGCTTCAATATTTTCATCTGGACTTGGTCTTGACCTAAGATGTCTTTAACCCTCCCCTATATGTTAAATAAAACAGAACACGATGCAAAATTGCATCTCCTTGTGTGAAAATATAAACCACTAACCCTAACCCATCAAAGAACATGAATAAACATAAAAATGTCTTGCCACAATTCTTTACAATATGTTGATTAAATTACGCTACTGCTTGCCATACCTGCACCTCTCATCGCTGTGCTGTAGCTGTCTGGGATCCACAGAGTTTCCATGTTCCTCTGAGCTGACATATTTCTCTTCTAACTTACTAAACCCAGTGGTGGATCTAAGATTTTTCTGAATAAGGGGCCATCAAGGGACCACAATAATCTTAGAGGGGCCAAGTATTTATTTAACATCTTTGTACACAAATCTCTGATTTTGGTAAGCTGTATACATTCAACCAGTCACATGTGTTCAAGCACTTGTAATGTAATTTAAAAAATCTTGCATGTATATTCTCCTTACAAGTTTTACATGTATTTTTTACTGTACATAGATCAAATACTCTCAAACACACAGCATGTAAAAATATCCAGCCATCGTTTGTTAGTGGAAAGACTTTTCCTGCAGCATTGTTCAAATCTCAAGAAGAGAAGACGTCATCTCTAAGCTTGATTCATGCTGGACATTCCTATTTGACTCATTAGCACCTCTAGTGTTTGAATGTGGAACTGCACCCATCATCATCACTCTTAGGCAAAGGACAGATGAGTGACAGGACATCAGGGGCCAATCAGATTTCATCTGGGGCCAATGCCCCTGTGGCCCCGCCCATGGAACCGCCCCTGACTAAACCCATTCAAAATGTTCAAACCTGACCATCACGGTGTAAGAAAGTGTTCAAAAACTGAACATCCAAATAAGTGAGCAGAAAACCAAGTTGCGTTCTCAGTTAAAAAGGTTTATTCTTCAGCTGTAAATCTCACACAGCGCCTGTGTGTGTATGTCACCAGCTACGTTCACATGGACAAAAGTAATCGGATTAAACAGCCGTTCGGAATAAAAATGCGTCATGCAAACAGCCCGTTCCGATTATTCTGATCCGATTGAGCTCTATCCGAATGAATTTCTAATCCGAATGAAAAGGGTGGGTTTTGCCGATTGATAATCGGAATGAGGTTCATGTAAACACTTAATCGGATCATCTTATTCTGATTGTAGAAAACTGACCTGTGTGCGCATGTCTGTTGACTTTCATTCACCAGGTTAGAGGAGCTGGGACAGCAGCACTCCAGCTGTGCTGCACCGCACAGAACTTTTCCTCCTCACTCTCTTAACAGATGAAAAAGGAGGCAAACAGCAGACGTTGCTTCGCAAAAAATAAAATTAAAAAGCACGTATTGCTTCATCTGCAGGCTGCAGCTCAACCGAGGAGACGAGTAACGACGTCTCTACATTATTAAAAGCTGACATGGGTCCGTCCTGAGCGCACAGAGGAGCTTTGTTTACGTTTGTAACACGGAAGTAGAGCTGACAGTTTACAACAATGCGCATATCCGGACTTTTATTCAGAATAAAAGTCCGGTGCATGTAAACACTTTTCATGATCGGATTGTGACCATGTAAACAGTACATTCTGATTATTTAATCTGAATACATTTCAATCCGATTAAAAAAATTTGTGCATGTAAACATAGCTAGTGAATCTTATCAGGAAAAAAATTCTCTCTACTCCTGTTGCTGGTTACTCTAAAGTCTACGTGTACCTAGTAACCTTTAATATAGACCTTAGTCCCACCCCTGGGGGCGGAACTTTTTACTTCAGCGATCCATATGACCCCACTCATGTTTGGTGTGGCAGTGGGGTCCTCCTGACCCCTACCTTATTAAGCTGTGGCTGCGGGGACAAAGTAGGGTTGGGGTGGGGTTGTTAGGTGGTATTTGTAGGTGACCTGGCTGGCTCCCTAATGGTGCGTTCACACCGAACGCGATTTCAGCTTCAAAATCGCAGCCAACGCTGAAGTCTGAAGCTTGTGCACTTTGAGGTCAGACGCAGGACAGTTGTTGAAGCGCCGCAAGGCGACAGCCGCCCCGCCCCTCCCTCCTCTGTCGGGCTC
>NW_013952576.1:1096555-1105708 GCF_001266775.1 Austrofundulus limnaeus | reverse complement strand
ACCACCACCACCACCACCACCACCACCACCGAAATGCGAAATGGGTGAGACAGAAGCGGAAGGTGGTTCTTAAAGAGACAGAGGCCAATTTCAAGGCATTTAGAAGAGGAAGTGATGAGAAGATAAGTTTATTTTCTATTTAAACATAAAAACAGCATTTTAATAACAGCTAAATGTGACATAGATACTTTATTATGGTATAGTATTTAAATGCATGCCTGAGAAACACGTAATAATGGCCCTTTAACCCCAGCTGGTGCAACGAGTTGCTTCTCATTTCTTAAACAACCATTTGGAAAGACACATCCTGTGGTCGTGGAAAAGATGTTCGTCTGTTTGAGAAGGGTCAAATCATTGGGATCAAGCAGAAAAAAATATCTACAGTAAAGAGATTGTAGAAATGACTAAAATTGAGTTAAACACTGTCCAACGCATTATTAAAAACTGGAAGGATAGTGGGGACTCACTGACTTTGAGGATGCACCGATGGTGCCTAGTGTCTACTGTACAAGCCTGTGGGGGCGGGGCTTATGATCTGGGGTTGCTGCAGTTGGTCGGGTCTAGGAAGCTCATTCAAACAATGCCACAGCGAATGTGTGCCATAATCAAATCTAAAGGTGGTCCAACCAAAAATTAGTGTGACCTTTATTTTTGGTAGTGACTTTATTTTTGGCAAGCTGTCCCTGTTTATGTTTATGTTTTGGTTGCTCCCCTCCACAGGAGTTGCCACAGTGATCAAACTAAAACAAGAAACGTGATAATTGTTATGTCTGATGCAATTCCCAACACAACATGCAGCCTGAGGTACAAGTCTATGGCACTCAGCACCAAGCTATTAACCAAGCAAGAGTTTCCCTAGCCTGGCCCTTGCCTTCCTATGCAGTTCCGCTCAATTCTGGTTTCCCTTCTCTGCTTCGTCTGCGATTTCTCCCATAGACAAGGATTTCGCTGGCAGATTTTTAGCTGAACCAATCAGAGAACAGAACATCGATTTTCTACGCAGTGTCTGCTTGTAGTTTATTTTACCTGGGCCAATCAGCAAACAGAAGGTGGAGTTTTGAATGTCAATTTTCTGTGCAGTGTCTGCTAGTTAGTTTAGCATAAGGCAGTGGAGGAAGTGAATGAAGCCAGTCTGTGTTGACAAGGCTTCAAATTAAAATTAATCTGTCTGACAAAGCAGCAGCTTTCATTTACAGTCATCTCGTTCGGCTTGGTACTTCTCTCCTCTCAGTAGGGTTGTTTACAGCGCACGCAATTTCCGGTTAGCTTCTTAGCTTAGCCTCCTTCACAGCGACATACACACACTTCAGCAGAGGCCACGCCTCCAGCAAGAATCGCTTCTCTATAGCAGCGAGTCCAGACCCTCCTACGACGCAAAGTCAAGGACAAGGGTCTGGTTTTTACCAGGCTAGCATTTCCCTATAATATGTCATATTCAGGTGTTGTTGCAGTTCTCTGTGTGTGTTTTGTGTTCTAGAGGCCTCACCATGCAGTGGATGTGTTGTAGGGCAGGAGCGTGGGGCTGTGGCTCTCCCCTCGCAGACTGTGTCTGGGCTGGTAGTGGCTGGGGACCATGGGCTGGGCCTGGGCCGGCACTTCGCTCTCATCTGGCAGAGACCTGTGCCACTGACTCCGAGCCTTCTTCAGCCAGCGACCCCCCAGACCCCACCTCTCCAGGTAGATCCGACACAGCTCATAGTTGATGGCTGAGTAGTAGAGGAAGTCCAGCGCCAGCAGCACCATGACGAAGAAACCGTAGATCCACACGCCAACCAGGGCTGTGTAATTACTGCAGAGAGAGACAGATTTGGAGCATTAATGCAGTTTTGTCTGGAGATGATTAATATTTTTCACTCTCAGAGCTTTCATGCAGATTTCCTTAAGCTGAGCTTTTAAATCCCAAAGGCTATGGCGGTGCTGCCAGGTGTGAACGTTTGCTGTTCACTTGGCAACACCATGATGTTCATCAAATCCTCCCTTGATAAAAAAGTTAAATATATAAATTAGGAAAAAGTCCTTCATCTGTTTCATTTTCTGTTTATTAAATTCAGCTTCCTAAATTGGACCAAGAATTTAATTAGCACAAAAGACTCTTTAATCCATCTCGTTCTGGCTCCAATGGTTTTTCTGCAAAATCTGTGCTCCTCATTCTTCACCTCTCATAAATTTTCTTCAAGCGTTGCATGATCCAGCTGGATTCATGTGGGTCACATTTGAACTCTGTTTTGGTAAAACAACTTCTATTAAAAAAAACAAGGTAAATGAGCAGAAATGGCTTCAGAAAGCAGCTTCCTGAGGCATATGAGAAAAAAACAGATATTAAATTATCTCCCGTTGTGACATTTCTCCTTGAAAATGGCACCGAAGGCGTTTAGACTATCGCACAAATGGATGAGATGAGAAATATATTCTGGCTCCAGGCAGAGATGACGCAGCATATTACTTCAAAAAATGGAGATTTATTTGAAAGGAAACGTCTTTTATTTGCAGCACAGTGCAATTACAGCGATACACTAATACCCTGATAAAAGTTTTTATGAAGAGTGATGTCAAAATGCTTCTAGTGTGAGAACTGTAAATGAAGTAAAACATATTATGTTTGGAAATCATTTGGCCCCAAGGACCTTTTATCTGAGTAATCCTTTTCAAAACAAATATTTCAGCTGCTGGAATAAATTGTTGATTAATGTAACTGCTGCAATGAAACATGCTTACCTGCATTTGATTATTTGATTTCAGTAGTCACCTGCCACCATGACAGCATCTCTGCATGTGTTCATTAGTCTGTTAGCAAAACATCTTATTATTAGATAGTTTCTGATGAAACACTTGGGAAATATTTGCTTTAGAACCCATTAATGGTTAGAATCAACTTGGTTCAAAATGGCTGCTGCAGCCAATCAATTAGTCATTCTTTTGGATAAGAAAAATAAGAAAATATTTTAATGAATGTGAATTTTTTTAATGAATGTGCATCAAGTGAGCTACAATTTTGTTTGTGTGGAGGATATTTATGAGATATCAATCATAACTCATTAAATTCTGTCAGTCAGATGATGAATAAGTTGTTCTTTAGGGTTCACATATTTGTGAACCTGAGTGCCTCACCATCCACGAACCTCACCGCACAGTGATGATTCATTCTGTCCACACAACATAAAATGATGCTGCTCTGAAGAAACACAGGAAAAACAGATGATATTGATCACCTGTCAAATTTTGCTCTTATTCTCAAATCATCCTTTTTCTTTTTTCACCCTTTCACAATCTTCTTAACAACACAGACTTCCATTCTTCATGCAGCATTATTACAAAGGTCAAAAATAACCCTGAATTTTAACAGCAGCAGCATGAAATCTTCGACATTAAATAACATTTTCACCATGCAGTGTGAGGAGAGAACAGAGCTGTTGACAATTTTTGCTTTGCCAGTGGTAAATATCAAACCTGCAGGCCTATCACCCATTGAGCCAAGATAAAAGCGTGACCCGATAGGCCATCCAGCACAAAAAAAAATTACAACCTGCTGTGAGGCAGTGTGAAGTATTCAAAGCCGCTGCATGCTGGCAGGGCATCAGTGCAAAGGGCTGGAGTTTTGTCACCCAAACATCCCACTGAGAGCTCCTTCAGAACAGGAGGTACGGTACATGTTTCTGTCATTCACACAGCTGAAACTACTGTATTCTGCAAGTGCTCAATAGTTTCTACTTTAATACTTTACTTGTCCCTGTCATATTTTTCTGTCTAAAAATGCCACACAGTCATATAGTTCTTACATGACTCAGTGATGTAGTGTGACTTTTTAATATTCATATAATAGCCACATCTTAACACCTGAGCTGCAGTCTGATGTGCAGGTGAGACACAACACACCTGCTTTTAGCATCTGCTCTCCACCCTGGTGGTTCTGACTGTGTCTGCAGGTGAAGGTCAGCATCAACAAATCTCTTTGACATGATGACAAACAGTATCAGTGGCAGATAGCGTGAGAAAGTGAACCATCTGGGAATGTATAAATAAACTTTGATTATTTTTCAACCGAGTAAATATCTGCTTGTTCCATCACAGCTGCAGGCAAATCTTCACAGCAAATTATTTCTCTAATCAGATTAAACTAATAAACTGACAGCAGATGTATTTACTTTTTTATTTGTGCTGGTATGTGTTACTTGTTTAGGCTGCTGCCCCCACGACCCGGCCCTGGATAAGCGGCAGAAAACGGACAGACGGACGGACAAATCTCTTACTGGTTTCAACATCTTGAAAAGATGCACATTGCTCACAGCCTGTCATGTTAAAGTTGAAATGACCAGGTTCTGTTCATTTTGGGTTAATCTTAAAGATGATGTCATAAGTGATGTATTAACACTCAGTGTATGAAGTGATGAAATCTGCTCTTCTGAATGCCTTTGTTAGACCAGATTAATGTTATTTTATTTTACATGGGCACCAAGAACCTGTTCTCAACACAAGGTCTATCAGCAGAATTCTTTTTTCTTCCAGTGTCAATGTGTGATTGGTCAGAACTTTATTTAAAGTTAGTTTCTGCATGTTTAAGTTTATACAGAAAAGGCATTGTTTTGCTTCAACCGGTCTGCCCGCAGATATTGTCTGCTACCATCACAATGCAGGCCTAATGCTCAATTACAAATTTTTTGCACAAATCCATTTTTTGTGCATGTGGACATTCACATTTTTATTCTAAACATGACCATCAGATTCCAGTGTGAATGCTTAGCTTATTCCATTTATTCTACTCGCATGCGCAGAAGATGATTAACGTGTTCACAGACATAAACATGAACGCTACATGTTAGCGTCTTTAGTCTGAAGTTGTTGCGCAATCAGGGCCCATTAAACAGACGTGGACACATTTCCACTTATCTGCTAACAACGGAACTAATATTTTTCTAAGCATTTGCATTAACTTTATAAAGGTTTATTTCTCTTAACGTCCACTCAATTATCTTTTCTGCTCCAAATCCACCCATTTACCACTCATTGTTTGTGTTGTAAACCTTCAGTTCAATAATGCTTACCAAAAAAAAGGACAGCTAGAAGATAAATGGATGCTGTTGGCTTACTGCGTGTCACGTGACAAGACATGATTGGTCGACACAATATTGCTTTGTGTAACTCTGAAGTTTACATTCTGTTCTGTTCCCGTTTGTTTACAATGAGTTGAAGTTGTTGACATGGAAGGTGAAAACAGTGTTTCAGTTCAACCTGTGGATTAACCACATAGAGGACTCTACAACCACGGCTGTGGGTGAGGCAGAGTTCACTGTAGTCTAACACGTGGCCCAATCTGGAGGACTGTTTTGTTTTTAAGTCAAAGGTTAAGGCCAAAGAAAACACCCTGTATTTTCAGTGCGTTATGTGCCAGCCCAAGAAAACCACTGTCAAGGGACAAATAAGGAGTGTGCACTGTTTAAAATGCTGTATCAAGAGGAAACAATTGGCACAGGCCTGCCACCTCGAGGAGAGGATCATGACCAGCTCTTCATATGGTAAACAGGAGTCAGTAACAGGAGTCCCCACTTTTGTTGACCTGACCAAGACGCTGAACCACAGCAAGATCTCTATGTCGTGCTACACCCTGGGCAGGAGGAGCTTGTCTAGCTATGAACAGCTAGAAGAGCATTATAAGGTACAAGTTTATTAAAGATTTTAGAATGGCTTGTTTTATACTTTCATGTTTTAATTAAATCGTTAATAAAATATCTATTGTCTTACGACACCTAATGTAATTTAAATATTTGTCATACAATACGTCAAATAATTTTTTACACTCATTATTCAGAATCTTGGCATGTTGTGATTTTTATGGAAATAAAAACAAAACAAAGAAAAAGCTAACATTAATGAGGTTTCATCATGCTAAGTGTAAGCATCACAGCAGATCTTGCTTCACAGAAAATGAAAGTTGAGCTGTTTAAGTTGTTGCAATTTTATTTACATGTCTGAATAACTACATATTTTTTTATTTCCAAGTAAAGTCATTTGGAAATGACTGATTTTCTTGCTGTGGCATATTTATTAAAACTTACATTTTATAAAACTAATAAACACATTAAGTATTCCAACAAAAGAGTTCTGTCTGACTTCTTTTTCCTTAGAGTTTTTAAACAATCTGTTTAGTGGTTTAGCGTTGGTGATGTGCTGAAGTAAAACTAACGAAAGTATTGATCAAGTTACTCTAGTATCCATATGGTGGCCAACATTAATTTACTACCATTAGTTTCACAGTTCTCCTGTCATCCATGGAAAATTAAAAGAAACGTGAAGCAACGTGTGTTCTGTTCTGTAGCTGAAGATGAATGGAGCTACAAGAATTAACTGCATGACTCGAGGATAGTATCATTTTTATTGGATCGCTCCACTCACCACCACCTCACTGATTTAAAATTCAGATGCAATAAAAACTGAGGTTGCTTTGAAAATTATGAGATACAGGTATGTCTCTGATTTTGTACCACATACTGAGAAGAACTGGGTCAGACTTGGAAAAATTGAATTTGTCTTGTTCAGACTGTCTGCCTGCAGTGCAAATGTAGCCCAACAGACTGACCTCGCCCTGCTCAGCGGCCAAACATGCCCCCTATGCTCTCTCCTATTCATCTGCTCAGTTCCCGCCAAAATCCATGCTTCAAACAGCTCCTCCTCCTCCTCCTCATCAACTCAGAAACTTTCATCTCGGCCAGCCGTGATGTTTCTGTGTTGATTTTTCTGTTGGAAAGCTAAACCAATGTGCTTTACACGTGACGTGCTGATGCTGCAGGCTTCCCGGGAGTTTTCCACTGCAGATTTCAAGAGTAAAAAATGTCAAGCAAAAGAATGTTTAGCTACTATGTCAGCAGGAGCTGATTCCTTCACATTCCACAGCAACTTCAAGGGGGTGAAAGTATTGCTCATGGCTCAGTTATGATGCGGTGAAAAGAAAGCAGGGAAAAGATTTTCTTTAACATTTGGTGAGGTGCTCCTTACAGTGAATACTGAACCAATAAAAATATGCTAATAGAAGGACAGGAACAGAGAAACACCAGAGACTGAAAGCGATGAAACGGTGACAAAGTAGAATCTAAAAATGCTGCATCGACAGCAGGGGATACCCATTTTTCATCTATTGTTGCTAGGAAACAGATGTTTTCAATAATAAAACATTGAATTTATGATTTTTACCAACTAAAACCCAAAATTCATAAAATATGTTGCTTATAAAAAGAGAATTCCTAAATTGGACATTTATCTCATGTAAAATCTGTGTGTAACAAAGGTAGCACAGGTGAAAATGGCCATTTATTTACTTATATTTTTTAACTCACTTGTGTGCGTAACCGTCTGGGGTGGTGGTGAGGTTGACTTGCATGATGGTCTGGAACTCTGTGTCGTTGCAGCAGTACTTGAAGTAGGTGTTGTTGTGGTGACAGCAGAACATGTAGGTCTTGTTGTCGGAGAGGCGCGGGCAGTGGAATCCAAAGTGGTATCTGCCTTTGTGGTCAGTGTATGGTTCACACACTCTGTAATGAGCTGAGAGCGCTGCAGGGAGGGAAGGGAGACAAAAAAAAAACACGTGCTCAACACTAATGTAAAACATGATTTCAGAGGAAACACACCAATATTTATCTTTCTTTTTCAGGTTCATTGATACAACACTGATCTCCAGGAAACATCTTGAAGCAGCAAACTTTATTGCTGTTTTGGTTTTCTTTGAAAAGAGCTGAGCTTGCACGGATCAATGTAATGAGCTAAATGTGCATTTTCTGTGAAAATGCAATGTGTCTACTGAGTGCAGAATTAGCTGAAAAAGCTTTTGTTAAAGTTAAAACGAGTAAAACAGAAGCTAAAATTTCTAACACAGTAGCTAAAAAACCAGTTAAAAAATCCGTAACCAAAAGCCAAAAATAATAGTTAAAAAGGTCAAATCTGCAAAACAATACTTAGGCACTGAAATTAGCAACAACAATAGATTAAAGCTGAGAATAACAAGATAAGATTAGCAAAGTAGAGGTTGAAATGGTAAAAACAGCCCCATTGTCTTTGCTTTTGTACAGAGGGTCTGGACTCTGTTTGAGTTTAAAACACTTGGATCTGATTTTACCCAATTACTAACATGACATATGTAGTGCACCAGCTTGAGAGTAAAGTACTTAAGCTAAGAAGCTAACTGGAAATTGTGTGCGCTATCAACAACCATCACCAACGTTACCAGCAACCAACAACCAGAGAAGTACTGAGCCGAACGAGGTGGCTGTAAATGAGTGCTGCAGGTTTTGTGAGACAAATTTAATTTGTGAGCCTTGTCAACACAGACTAGCTTCATTCACTTCTTCTGCAGCCATTACTAAACTACAAGCAGACTGAAACGGTGCAGAAAATCAGTGTCGTCAGTCAAAACTCCTCCTTCTGTTTGCTGATTGGCCTGCTTAAAATTCTACCAGAGAAATCCTTGTCTATGGGAAAAATCCCAGACGGAGTGAAGGGAAACTAGAATTGAGTGAAACTGTGTAGGAAGGTAAGGGCCAGGCTAGCTAAAACCTAAAATTAACTAAATGCTAAAAGCTAAAGTTACCTCAAATAAACAAACAAAAAAAAAACATTGGTAAATAAAGTGAAATATTTTAAGTACAAAAAGTCATAACAGTTATTGCCTGAATGAGGTGGGTATTTTGAAGTTTGAATGATTAAAATGGCTGAAAATGTGCTGAAATATTTAGATGTCATAAAACAAAACAGGAAAACCAGCATTTACATTAGATATGAGTAGCTATATAAATAAAATTCTTCGAACACTTACTGTTTGTAATTGCTGGTTGACAGTGGTGGGCACAGTTCCCCTTAAGCACTAAATCACTAATGGGGAACTAATTTCCTGATTAGTGCTTTAGGACTTTTGCTGATTTTAAAATTTGAGTGGATTAGCACTTGTTAAATTTATAGGCTAAATTAGAAGCACTAACTCGGGTCTTCCACCAGGTGATAATACAGTGGGGAAAATAATTGAGGTAGACCTCAACTATGAGAGACAAAATGAGAAAAAATGTGAAAAAAAATTTGAGAAAATCATTTTGTCTGACTTTTAAAGAATTTTTTTGCAAATAATGGTGGAAAATAAGTATTTGGTCAATAACAAAAGTTCATCTCAATACTTTG
>NW_013952576.1:1092423-1093667 GCF_001266775.1 Austrofundulus limnaeus | reverse complement strand
AAATATATTTATGTTTGTGGTTGTAATGTGACAAAATATGGAAAAGTTCAAGGGGTATGAATACTTTTGCAAACCACTGTATTTTCCCCACTGTATATTGACAATATATGAACCCAAATACAGCTGAGGAATGTCAATGATAAGTCTTAAGAGAGTAACATGGTAATATGTGACTCGTGTTGTCTGTTGAAGAATGTTCGTGGGTTGACTGGCTTTAGAATTAGCTTTTGCTAAAACTTTCAGTGCATTAGTGCTTTAGAGTTAGCTTTTGCTAAAACTTTCAGTGCATTAGTGCTTTAGAATTAGGGGACCTAAATATTTTTAGGGCTAGTGGAACTAATTTTTATATTAGTGCTGCCCACCACTGCTGGTTGGTGTTTTGGTTTGTGTTACTAAAAATAGTATAAACTCCTGAAATAAATTAACAGCTCTTGTTTTTTGAGGTATTTTAGTGAAACCTGCTGGCAGAACCAGATTTTTATAGAAGAAATGAAATATGAATAGAGCAAGTGGTTAGTTTCTTTGGAATAATATTTAACTGTGCAGTTACGTTCCTACTGCATCTGAGGGAAGCAAATATGTGCAAACTTGTTTTGCTTTGGAGGTGTAACAAGGTTTTGTTTCTAAAATTGCCAACAAATAAGCCTTTGCTCGACAATAAAATCATAAGAATAATTTTCCAAAGCAGCCCAGACTCCGTCTGATAACAGTTGACCAGGAAATGCTTGTTTTTTTCCCCAACATTTATTTTACTAATCAGCATTGGCTTCTTAGTATTTTGGTTTGTAATAACAGGAACAAGAAGAATTGTTGCAGCTTTCAGTGAGGCAGCTGTGCAGTTGTGTCATAAAATCTCAGAGAAGACATTTAATCATCTTCTTAATGAGCTTGCAAATCTCTTTTCTTTCTCATGACTACAACCAGATGGGTAAAACCAAGAACTGTTGATGTTTCTCTTTGTTATGACTCATTCTTCAGTTGTTTTTGTTTGATGTTATTCAGCTTTTTTTGAACAGAACAAATAATAGTGTTGAAGAAGTTAAAAAAAAATCCTACCTAAAGTTCCTAAAAATACTCCTTATGATCTGCAGTCAGAAATATCACAAAGTTTACAGCAGAATGACAAAAGTTTAAAAATTAGGTTTGTTGTGCTATAAACTGTAACTATTGAAATTAAATTTTGTTATCAATATGTTAATATATTTAGTTGTGTGTGTGTGTGTGTGTGTGTGTGTGTGTGTGTG
>NW_013952576.1:1089355-1091234 GCF_001266775.1 Austrofundulus limnaeus | reverse complement strand
GACCAGCACCAACGAACAGCCTGTCAGAATGACATCTCCGGGCTAGACTTCAGCTTTTTATCTCAGCAAACGTGTTCTTTCTACCTTTAGGCGTCTTCATGACAGCAGGACAGGCAGGCAGGTAGAAGATTTTGAGAGTTACAGCATGCGAAGTCCGCAGGCTGATGTCTCCATGACGCTGGGGGCTGAGACGCCTCTAGTCTCACCCCAACGGAGCCAGTGGCTTCAGGCGCGGTCGTCTCAGAACAGTCGCTTCGGGCAGTTAGTGACTTTCATCAGAGTTCACATCCACACAGGCAGGTGTCCAGCAGGACACCTCAGAGAGAGACCCAGACAGAATCATCCGCTCAGGCCAACAGACAAAGAACAACTCCTGACTAACTGTTAACTGGCGAGAACAGAAAATTAGTTTCTTGAGAGGAAAAGGTGAGAAAGAAAACAAAACTGTTTTCCCACATTGGAGCGGCCAGCTGCGAGTTGTTATCAGTAAGAAAAACCTTGGAGTCTGAGTAGACAGACTAAGCTGTGTCTTAAAAATCACTTCACCTAAGGTTATAAGTCAGACCTTTGCACCGATGGATTAATAACACATTATACTTAATCATTAAATCAACTTAAAAATGATAAAACCATGATTAATAACCCAATACTACGAAAAAACATTAAAACACATTTCAACTCTTTTTCTTTTCACAGTGTTATACTCTGGAACAAAGAGAGATGCAAAGATTAATTCAATAAAACTTTGAGTAATGATATATTGATCATAACCTCTATTGAAAGATTAAATGAAATAACATATATATACATATTGTTGTATTCACTTAAAGAAAATAAAAACACTTTAAAATGATTTTCTTCTTATAAGTGTAAAAAAAGCAAATCAAAAGACAAAAAATAGAAATGAATATTTCACCAGGGTTACCCCTACAGGGGAAATACAGTTGGTGGGTCAGGGTTAGGACTAAGGTGTGAATTGAATTTAGGCTATAAGGTTTGGGTTAGATATGTACTGGGGTGGTTAGTTTTAGAGTAAGGGGTCAGGGTTAGTCTATAGAAATGACTGATAAATGAATGGAAGTCAATGCAAAGTTCCAATAAGTATAGAAGAACAACTGTGTGTGTGTTTGTGTTGAGCTACTATTTGATCTGGTAGCATCTGAGGGTCATTCACAACACATACTGATGTTATGCATGAGAATTACATTATTACTATTTTATGATCATTATTTTCATGTTTAACCAAAATGTTTATGTTATTTTTCAACAAAAGATGATCTTGGTCTTAATCAGTGATGTGACGTTCACGAACGATCCAAATCTTTTGAATGGCTCTTTACAACCAACGATAGGAGCCGAGTCATGGGCAGTAATGAGCCATTTGTAGTTTTATTTATTTTATTCCTCATATAAGCTTTATTTTTTTTATCCTTAAATTGCTCCCACTTCGCTTTTTCACAGAAAACAGGTAGAGCGGTGGAGTACAGAAGCTCACAGGAAAGTGGGAGGGGGGGTTCTGCTTGACAAAACACATGGTTCCACCCACGTAACATGATGATGTCATCACATCGCCATAAGTGATGATATCATCACGTCGCCATACGTGATGACATATTTCCCTACGTGATGATGTAACTTGTTCAAAATTGAACGGCTCTTTTGAACGGCTCTTTGAAACAAACGGCTCCCCAAGATCCAGATTCCATCAAAGAGCCATTTATCCCATCACTAGTCTTAATTTCTGGCATAAAAGGTGGTGGGCGATATGCATTCTTTAAAGAAAGGCTGGTCTTTAAAGTGTAACTTACCCCCCTGTGAAAGGATAACTCCGCCCCCAACGCAAATTTTAAAAGTGCACAAAGGGGAGACTCTGAGGGGG
>NW_013952576.1:1085986-1087935 GCF_001266775.1 Austrofundulus limnaeus | reverse complement strand
GTGTGTGTGTGTGTGTGCGCGCGCGTGTGTGTGTGTGTATGTGTGGACATGTTTTATTACACATGTGGGGACAATATGTGTGTGCGAGGGTGTGTGTGTATTTTTGGCCCGATCTAACCTATGTGACACAACAACCACAGTTTAAAAACTCTTGAAGCACAAAGAGGATGTGTAAGTTAATTCAGTTTGTTTTATGACTGATAGACTCCATGTTTTCACTGTGGGTGAGGAGAAGGCAGCTTCTACCACAGATATGATCAACAATGCTATGGCTAACTCCTGAATCTCTGCAGGGCCTGTCTCTACAGAGGTCCTTTTATATGAGCACAGTACTGTGACACGTCACACAGTACAGCACGTCACAGGTACTTGAAACGTGGTAGGATTTTTTAAACCCCTAGATGGCAGTACCAAGCCGTTTTTGACCAAATATTGACGATTTAAACTATTTTAGACGAAAATGTTAAATTTAGGTCAAAAATAGCAAGGTATTACCCTTGAGACACAATTTGGGCAGTTTATTTGTTGAAAAAAGTTGATTTTGGGGTAAGTTACACTTTAAATGAACTGTTTCCTTGTTAATACTAAAGCAGCTGTTTTCAAATTCACTGTGTCACTGCGCTGCACTAAAAGGCTTTCAAGATTTGAAGGCTACTTCGATTGAAGCCCACAAGTGTGTCCTTCTTTTTCCCTGATTTGATCCCTCTGGGCCCACCCTATCCCAAGATGCATTGCAGGTTGACCAGAGATATTTGTTTTTGCTTGTAATGAATGGCAAGCAAAGCAAGAGAAAAAGGATACAGTTTTAAATAAAAATCTGGCGATATAAAAACTAAAAGTTTGAAGCAGTTGTGTTGTTAGGCTTTTTGTGATTTGCATAAATGTTTTTTAATACTCTTGTCAAAAATCAAATGAGCTGGCATGGCAAAATAAATTAGCTCATGCGGCATTAGATTTGTTGTCTCTAAGCTCATTTTGTTCATTTATAATAATAATGTATTAATATTGTGATTTATTTTATGCTTTTGCTTAGAGTCGTCACACTTAGCCAACAGAGCATACACCGGGGTAAAGGCGGGAATAAAGTTGAAGGTCAGACCATCCAATTTCATTTTCCTCTGGTCTTCACAGTCGACACAGGACCTGGCTCACCTAGACCCGATAGGCTATGTCCTTTGAAGGAAGCAGACCCTGAATTTAGACACACAGTTGAAATGCTGTGGTGTCGGTTTAGTTGTAAGCCTCAAAACATTCATTTTTATATTTTTGAGCCTTTTTATTTAATTTAATTTATCTTTATTTAACCAGGCTGAGACCACTGGTCTCTTCTGCAAGGGAGGCCTGGGCCAGAAGGCAGCCTAAACCAGGAGAGCATGAACTCCACACAGAAAGACGCCTGGTCCAAACTCAGGACCAGATGTTACCACTAAACCAGCATGCTGCCCAAAACAATCTTGTTCTCAGAGGTGGGATTCACTTAAAAGTTGACTTTTCCAGAAGTTTTTGGGTTGTCTCAGGCAGAGACAGCAGGAGTGGCAGTAATGAGGAAAGTGTGGCCATCTTCACTCTAACAAATCCAGTTTAAAGAGGTTCAAATGAAGCCAAACTCTAGAACAGAGCTGTACTACGGTGTACATTTTAGGACATCCTCAGTTTTACTTGTCAGTCATCAGTTGTCAACAAAAAGGTTCTCAGTTTTACTTGTCAGTCATCAGTTGTCAACAAAAAGGTTCTCAGTTTTACTTGTCAGTCATCAGTTGTCAACAAAAAAGTTCTCAGTTTTACTTGTCAGTCATCAGTTCTCAACAAAAACTCTGTTAGTCTCACTGGTCAGTTTCAGTTTCATTTGTAAGTTTTCCTTTTTACTTGTCACTTTTGAGGTGAAGTGCTTTTGAACGAATGCTTCTATCTCTGTTATCAGTTTATTTATTTATTATTTACATTTTTTT
>NW_013952576.1:1074495-1085146 GCF_001266775.1 Austrofundulus limnaeus | reverse complement strand
GTATATATACAGTATATATACAGTATATATAATATAAGAATAACTTCAACTTTTTTACTACTCTTGTATGAATGTAACGCTGTGGTGATATCTTAATTTACTTTATTGTTTTTATTTTATTTTATTTATTTTTTTATTTACACTTTATTGTTTTTGTTTTTACAACTCTTGATAGTGGCATTATAAAAATAAAAATAAAAAATAGGAAAAAAATAGAGTAGATTTAGGCTCCTTGTAAGCTTTCAGCTTGTCCATTTCCTGAAAAGCATATACGTGTACTTAACAGATTAAGATTCTGCAAGAGCACCCCTATCGCTAGCTACCTAGCTAGGGTAGGACAAACTACACAAATAAACTGGCACAATGATCGTTTAGTTTATTGTGAGACAATAGATTTCCTTCTTTTATATATCGTTTTGTAAATTGTACAACTTCAACGAAACTTTATTAAACATAACAGTTGGAAAAAGAACAACTTAAACTCACCGTGATACAGAAACTGGTAGGTGTTGACACGAGTTGATGATGCGCATTATGTGAGCCCGTTGTCGCATATTGATGACATGTATGTGAAACGAATCTGCAGGCTCCAGAAGGCGCCAAACAAATGTAAATAAGTAAATAAATAAATAAATAAACATAAATAAATAAATAAATATACTGATAACATAGATAGAAGCATTCGTTCAAAAGCACTTCACCTCAAAAATGACAAGTAAAAAAGAAAACTGACAAATGAAACTAAAACTGACCAGTGAGACTGACAGAGATATTTTTTGACAACTGATGACTGACAAGTAAAACTGAGGATGTCCTAAAATGTACTCCGTACTACGAGACAATTTGTAGTGATTTAATGTCATACTGAGCTGTTTGACTGAATGAACAAACAAGGAGAAAAAAATGGAGACTTCAGCTTCTGAATCGCTCCATAAAGTTCTGAAATGAGCCTCAGCTGCTTCTGGGGGTGAATCAGCTGAAAACACTCTCACCTGCTTCATGTCATTAACACCTATTTAAACATTTAAAACACAATTACCAGCTGGGCTTTTGCATTATGGCTTGTTTACAACCTGTGGTCTGAAAACCACAGTTTTTTGGGGGTTTTCTAAGTGGAGCAATCATCTGCACATCAGCGAGCGCTCACACGTCAAACCTATTAACTAGCTGCTGCTGCACATCTGCAGCTTGTTGCTTTGGTTCTGAGGCATGAAAGTTAGAAATCTGTTTCACTCAGCAAAAATTATCTTTGTTTAAATTTTCTCTTCCAGAAAATATTTGGTGAATTTGAGAAATGTAATGAAAACGACCAGTGTTTAGAAATATTTTTATTTATGTACTGTACCTTTTTTAAGATGGCAAATAGAAACTGAAAGAAAGCAAAAGTTTTAACTGTGTCATTATTTACTAAATTTTAATACATTTAAGTAAAAGGATCTTAAGTTTGGAAAAAAATACATTATTTGAAGGAATGCATTTTACTTACTGTATATACCAATTTTTTAAACAACAATCCCATGTTTTCGATTAGCACTCAAAATGACTCTCAGACAATAAAACACCAAATTTGATCTTAAAGTGCCAACATTATGTTTCTCTGGCATATGTAGTTCAATTCTATACCTTAAGAAAGTAACTGTCACCTTCAGTTTTTATAAAAATGCTGTTTAAATGTATAAAATAAAAATAAGTTAACTTTGCATCACAGCTGTTTCTAAACACTTTGAAACTGTCCTCTGTCTCTTTAAGAACCTCCTACTGCTTCTGTCACACCCATTTATACACATCATCACAACAGCTTCACGCCATTTACACTGGAGCGTCATAGCATACTTTGCTGTAATAATAATAAAAAAGCAGCAATACTATACAATATTGGTTTTGGAAAATTTCAACTCAGGATAAAACTGAAAATGAGGTTAATGAGGTTAGCCGCATGAGGAGGAACCTTCGAATTGGGACAGCACTCGGCGCAGGGCAGTGATGTATGCAGCCAACAAACTCACACTCATGAGGATGCAGCCCCTGAATTGAGACAGCCATTGTCCACTCCTCCCCGTTCGGCCATTTTTGTAGTTTGATAGCAGAGATTAGACTATCTAGTAGCCAAGAAACGTTTTTATTTTCAAATTAATTTAAAGATGTCAACAACAGAAAACTTGTTCAGCCAGCTTTACATTGTGTAGCCAAAGTCTGAGCCAGAGGACAATGAAGACCACAAACCTATCTGTGAAACTTGTACGCCTGAAGTCCATGACCTTGTTTAGCAGTTCTGCGGCAAATACATAATACTGTAGTTCAGAAAACATCATAGAAAACTGAAAAAACAGAATGAGTTAAAAATAGGACCCAAACAGATCCCTGAAAGAATAAATTAAACTTTTCTGCACTCCAAGAGACTCCAAGTACACAACAAAATGTATTTAATTGGCTAAAAATTGCATGTCTCCTTTTTAATGTTGTTTTTTATATATATTCAAGTCCCATATATTTTTATTTTGACCTTTTTCCAGATTGAGCTCAGTGGATCTGTACACACAGCTTTGCTTGCAGCTGTTTTTTTTTTTTCAAAGCAGATCATGGTTTCATGGGCACTTCTATCTAAAAATGGTACCAAAAGTAGTCATCAACATAATTTTCTCATTAAAGGTATTTTTTTCATTACTTGTCCTGATTTTTGACTCTAACAACACATTCTCCTCCTGCCCCACTTTCAGAACCGAGATGCTGTTTTTGTTTTATATCTCAGAATTAGGTGTCACGATCGGTTGTAACTGCCTTGTTTTACACCGCGTGGCCTCATTTTTATTATTCAGTTTCTCCTTCTAAATAAAAGTTGAAGCTGTGAATGTTTGTTTCTTATTGTTAAAACTCATTCTGTTTCCCATCGATCCATAAAAAATATTTTGTCTTAACGGCTCGTTTTGAAAAGCAGTGGAGACTGGTTTCAGGGGCACCCTGAATGTCTGCGGACGCCTCTAATGAGACAAGTGTGAACTTTTCAGGGCCAGTCAGGCAGACTTGTTCATGGGCTGTCTCTTACCTGCAGTGGACAGCAGGAGGAAGATGACCGTCAGGACATTAAAGGACTGCCGGCTGGTGATAGTCATCTTCTTGTCCTCATGTGGGAAGAAGGGAGGGAGCGGCAGGGGTGCGGGGAGGTGGAGAAGGGGAGGGGCGGTTCTGTTTTAGCTGGATGTGGGCATCCTCAGCCTGCTGACAGCTCCTCTCACATGGCTGCTGCTGGGAGACAGCACTCCTGATGGGAACAAGACAAGCAGGGAGAGAAAAAGATTAAGATATTTGATTTGGGTTTCTGGACGTTCCACCCAACTGTGTGGACAGCTCGTCTGGCTGTAAGCAACAGTGAAGCTTTCCTAAATGTGTCCCAAAGCTTACGTAACAGAATAACAGGGCATTTGGCTTAATTGAAATAAGCACTTTGACAACATTTCGTTTGTTTACTCTAAACTAAAAATCCCAGTAAGCTAAACTGATCAGTTGCAAGTGCAAGGCAACACAAACACTCTGACAGGTGAGGAGATTACTGGGTCATTACACTGAATCCTGTGTGTCCTGACATTCATGCCGATGTCATTTTGACACATGCCTCCTACGTAGACATTCTTTCAGAACACCATGACTTCCAGATGGCAGCTGCCTCCCCTGCAGGACAACAGACCCAACAATACCACAAAAACCTGATCAAGACTAGTTGAGGGAACACTCCTCAGCTAAAACAGGCCCAGTCCAAAGAGGCCTTACACAGAAAACCCCAGGGCGTCGTGATCAGCAGTACCAGACGTTATCAGCAAAACGCAATGTGAAAAACCTGGAAGCTCATCAGAGGAGTTCTAACTAAAAAAATTAATCAAATCCTTAAGCAAACACACAAATCAGTATGAGGATGATTAGGTTTCAAATCTTGATTAATGATTAAATAAACATGATTTAAGAGTAAAGTACATTTTTTCTATTATAATACACATTTTTGACATTTGAAGTTGCCCCAGCTTTTCAAACATTGACATTTTTTGTTTTTATTAAAATGTAATTTGATTGTCAAACTATGCATCTTATATACAAATACTCAAATTTTAAGTTTTGAAAATATTTTCATGTTGCTGTGATTACTGTAAACACTTTCTTGCATTCAAGAAAGATCTCACATCATCTGATAAGACTCAGAATATAATCTCAGTTGCTACCACGCACAAAATTATAGTACGGATCAAACTGACTTACGAGACATTTTTGTGTTTGCTAAGACTGAATAGTTGTGGCGGCCATTTTTAAATAGGTTTAGCTGTAGACATGCATCCAATGATTATGCTTTTACAATTTTTACTACAATTTATATATGGGTTCATGAGATACAGCGAGTGAAATAAGTATTGAACACGTCAACAATTTTCTCAGTAAATATATTACTAGAGGTGCTAATGACATGAAATTTTGACCAGATGTCGGTAACAACCCAAGTGATCCATACATACAAAAAATCAAACCATAAATGTCCAGAAATGAAGTTATTTGTAATAATGTGGAATGGCACAGGGAAAAAGTATTGAACACATGAAGAAAGGGAGGTGTAAAAAGGCATGGAAAGCCAAGACACCAGCTGAACTCTCTCATTAATTAGAAAGCAAGCCTGCCCCTTGTCAGTGCAAATTAATATCAGCTGGTTCAGACCCAGATGATGACCAGGTATCACACAATAAACATCTGATGATGGGTAAAAGTAAAGAGCTCTCTCAAGACCTTCACAACCTTATTGTTGCAAAGCATAATGATGGCATCGGTTACAGAAGAATGTCTAAACTTCTGAAGGTTCCAGTGAGCACTGTTGGGGCCATAATTCAGAAGTGGAAAGAACATRATTTCACCATAAACCGACCACGACCAGGTGCTCCTCACAAGATTTCTGACAGAGGAGTGAAAAGAATTATCAGAAGAGTTGTCCAAGAGCCAAGGACCACTTGTGGAGAGCTTCAGAAAGACCTGGAATTAGCAGGTATGATAGTTTCAATGAAAACAATAAGTAATGCACTGAACCACCATGGCCTGTATGCACGCTTGCCATGCAAGACTCCACTGCTGAAGAAACAGCATGTTGAAGCTCKTTTAAAGTTTGCTGCACAACATTTAAACAAGCCTGTGTAATACTGGGAGAATATAGTCTGGTCAGATGAGACCAAAATTGAACTGTTTGGATGTCAGAATACACATCATGTTTGGAGGTCAAATGGCACTGCACATCAGCCCAAAAACACCATACCAACAGTGAAGTTTGGAGGTGGGAACATCATGGCGTGGGGCTGTTTTTCAGCATATGGTACTGACAAACTTCAAATAATTGAAGGAAGGATGAATGGAAAAATGTACAGAGACATTATTGATAAAAATCTGCTTCCATCTACCAGGATGATGAAGATGAAACGTGGCTGGACATTTCAGCAAGACAATGASCCCAAACACAAAGCCAAGGAAACTCTCAACTGGTTTCAGAGAAAGAAACTAAAGCTGCTGGAATGGCCCAGCCAATCACCTGACCTGAATCCAACAGAAAATCTATGGAAAGAACTAAAGATCAGAGTTCATAGAAGAGGCCCACGAAAGAAGACTGTTTGTGTGGAAGAATGGGCCAAAATCACACCTGAGCAATGCATGCGACTAGTTTCTCCAAACAGGAGGCATCTTGAAGCTGTCATTGACAACAAAGGCTTTTGTACAAAGTATTAGATAAATTTCAGTAAGTTTGTTCTACTTTTTCCCTGTGCCATTCCACATTATTACAAATAACTTTTTTCTGGACTTTTATGGTTTGATTTCTTTGTATGTATGGATCACTTGGGTTAGGACATCTGGTGGAAATTTCATGTCATTAGCACCTCTAGTAATATATTTACTGAGAAAAATGGTGACACGTTCAATACTTATTTTACCCGCTGTATTTTGCTAACAGATTGACAAATGGGTACATGTACACACAGACTGTCTTTTCAGGGCAGCAGGTTATAAAATGGGTTTCAACGATATTTTCATTTACGTGCCTTTGATTCAAAAATATACCAAATATAGATGACTAAAACAGAATTAAACATCCGTAGATCTGCAATTCTGTAATTCTGCTTGGACATAAAAATGCTGCTGGTGCAGTAAAAGTATAGTGTTCTTAGCAAAAGTGATGTTTGTATCAAATATTTAATGAACTACACAGAATCTGCTCCTTCAGCACAGTGTGGAGTTTAACTTTGCCTATAAATGATGCATTGTGGGAGTTGGTGAATTTCTCGTCTTCCACAGTGTTACTGTACATTCACCCCTCCACGCTCCGTCACTCGTCCACTGATGATAAGTGAGATTAATGGGGCAGCTGCACAATCTGCTTAGAACTGCTTGTTTCTGTTCCGGGAGAAACTCTTTCCTTCAACGTCACCAAAAGAAACTTTTAGTTTCTGCATTTCTTTATGTGAATGCATTACAAACATTAGCAATGAATTATCCGCATGTTAGAAGCTAATGTGAAAACAGCCTGTGTGGATCGGCTTTACTGAAGTAAACTTTCTTGACTATAATTGAAGACAGTAAGTGTTGTTTGCACACTCGCGGCAGAAACTAAGCAGATCCTTAAAATCTGTTTGTGGAAATGACCCACTGAAGCCTTCAGGGCTGTAGCTGCATGTCTACGTAACAAGATGTTAACAACCTCCCAACACAGCTTACATGGAAAGCATTGCACGGCCTGACTGCTGAATTATTGACAAGGCAAAGACAGCTGACAGCAGAAAGGTAACCATTTATAGAAGAGCAACAACAAGACTGCAGAACTTCATCTCTCTTGTGATCAAAACCAAAGCGGTTATCCTTGTTAATGTTGCATTAAAGTAATCTTTTTTACCTGAGACTACTGTATTTATTGCTCACCACTGGGCAATCAAAAAAGCATGAAAATTTTTTGTCTATCTAGATAGACGGACGGACGGACGGACGGACGGACGGACGGACGGACGGACGGACGGACGGACGGACGGACGGACGGACGGACGGACGGACGGACGGACGGACGGATGGATAGATAGATATATTGTTGCAAAATTGTAACACATTCAGTGGATTATTGAGACTGGTATTGTTCTGAGTACCAGGGCATTTTGTATGAGTATTTGTAAAAAGGTTATTCCCAACACATACTGAGTGCTACATATTGTGCAACTTTATTTACATTACAGTAACTATTAGAGTCAAGCCTGTCTGTTAGCAAAATATTTAATTAAGTATTGGATGATTTTTTATGAAACTCAACTAGATGAATGTCTATAACTGGTTACCATTTGGAGACAACACAGTCCAAAATGTAAACTTTATCAAACTTATAAATGGCTATATTTTAATAATTTTTAAAATATGGAACTGAGATGTTGTAGTAGCTTAGTCACTGTCAACACACTCAGAGAACTATGAAATTTTGCATGAGATCGCCCATAACATCATTTACAAAGTTTTGACCAAAGTGGCTGTAAATTCTCCTCTTAAATATAATGTTTTTGTAACTTTAAGCATGATAGATGGTGAGCAATATGAATTCCTTCAAGCGATACTAGGCTTTTATTTGATTAATGTTTATTCAGGTGCAGACAGATATCTGTATAAAATAAAGTGTCAAATGTTTGAGGAAAATAAGTTAAAAATAATGCTATTAATAAGGAAAAACCTGTTCTGCTTTATGTTGAAATAAACACTTATGTAAAAGACAGATCTAACAGTGATGCACGTAGTCAGAACACAGTTACTTTTATGACTTTGGCTTACTGACAGAGGAGGCATAGATGCCACAATGTTGCACGTTTTAAAATGAAGTGGCCTCATGCTGCAAACATAAAACACCTGAAAGGAAGAAACTCAGTGCAGAAATGAGCACACATTCAGAAAGGACAAAGCTTTGATTGAGTTCTTACTGTGAGACTGAATGACTATACTTTTTCTAAAGTGTGCAGGCTGTATTTTGCTCTCCAGGTTGAAAAAACCACTGTTTTTACACAGTTATAGAGAAGCTTTCTTTTAAAGTAAAGAAGATGAGGTAATTTTGTAACAAAAGCATCCTCACCGAAAGAATCAATGACAAATGTGACTGTTTGATATTACTGAATAAATATGTGTGGATTCTTATTTATTATGTTTCTTGTATTGTTTTTCCTTGTACTGATTTCTGGTTTTGTGTTCTACCTTTCCATTTGCTTTCAATTTGTTTTGTTGTTAGTTGAGTTAGGTTTTTTCCCCCAACCAATGGAATTTCTAAATTGTCCCTTTTTCCATCTAATCTCCTCTTCCTGTGGATAGATTCTTCTCCTCACTTCACAGATCTTATGTTTGCTCCTGCCATACTCCCTGGTTCTCTCTGTTTTCACTAGTTCTTTATGAGCTTCAGTTTGATGAGTAAAAATTAAATTTGAATCAAACGGTCTGGGGGTTATAATTATCTACATGTTTGCTTTGCACTATCCAGGGGACACTGTGGTTGTGTAACATTTGGCCAGTGGTTAATGTCACCAATGAAAACTGTCATGCACATGACATTTAATAAAAACAATGGAGGATTCTATAGTTAGAGCTGTTTGTTGTGGCTCTTTGGTTTATTTTTAAAAAGCAAGGTTTGTTAGAGCACTACAAGTATTCAGGAGTCACAAAACCCAAGTCTCATTTGATATGTCATCTACTGTTCTTTGATTCTTTCTCATACTTATAAAGAAGAGCACTCCATAGAAGAAAATGGCATCGATGCCCTTACTTCACCCAAGAACGGGGCAGAACAATAAATCACAAATTTATCTTCATCATAATATCAATAAGTGCAAAATCAATATGAGAACAACTTGCTAAACTGCAATAAATCCACTTTTTCCCCTCAAAGATAATTGTATTTCAGATTATGTTCGGCATGCAAATAATATTTTTAATTAGTCAAATGGGCCTGTCAACTGTCACTGGCCTTAACGTCTACACCTGGTTTAGATGATTGTAATAACAAAAGAGTAAGCCAAGAAAATATCACAATTTATGTAATTATTGCAATAATATACAACATCACACATCACCTGTTAACAGATAAACATTTGACAAAACCATGCAGTCCTATTCAAGAGTGTACAGTATACTGAGCCAAAAAAAGCACAGACTCTGAAGCTGGAGCTTAAAAGACCCAATACATGTAATCCTGAGGACTGGGAACAACTGTAGTACTGCAAAACCAAACAAAGGAGAATTACCTCAAGTGCTTATAAGAACTGAAATGTATGAAAGCCCAGAGTGCCTAATCTACTAAGACCCCAAATAACAAATTGTAACATTTCATCTTCCAGGTCTTTTATATCCTTACCTAATGTTTGCTTGTCACCAACAGCTTCACAGCTCCTCAGCTCATGCCACGCCCCCTTGTTTTCCCTCTCAGCAATCAAGCTGCTTCTACTCCTTCTTAAGCTCCATGCCCACAGTCACTAGTTGCCAGATGATTGAACAGTTCATGCCAAATGGATGTCCAGCGGTTTTTCACAACCCATACCTGATCTCCTATTCATGACCCCAAAGCCTGTCTCTTGACTCTCACTTTATGTCTGATCCCGGCCTGGTACTGTTCATGTTTCTGACCAGTGGATTAAGACCTTATTTCTGCCCCTTGGACATTGCCTTCTGGATTTGTTTTGTATTTGTCTTCAACTCTCTGATCACATGGACCTGACCTCTCCCTGCCTGTCACAAATGCTAAATTGCGTGGGGAAACTAAAAGGGTGTGTGGTGCAGGTGATCTGAGATTGCTGTGCAAAAGTTGTGCAGATTGCCCTATTGAATATGGATTTTGTGTGTGCTACTAGCTGACAGCATAGAGAGTTGGAGACATGGAGAGAGCTAGTACAAAAGCTAACGGGCTAAGCTGAGGTTCTTCTTCCATGTAGTAGCTCTGTTCTCCATTTTCAGTTGCAGGCTGAGTCGTTTCTACATTCTCTTCTCGGTCAACATTCTCTGGCTTCATTTAAAAGAGCCAATCATCAGATATTGTTCAGGATTAACCTTTAGGGTGGATGAAGCTCGCTCGCAGCCTCACAACGATGACTTATCCACGTCATCATTTACCCAGAATGCTTAGCTTGTTACAATATATTTAAAAAAATAGTTAAAAATGTATAAAAACTAAACAGCCTACAGGATTTTTACAGACTTTATTTTGCAGTTAAAATAAATGTTTATCAAATAAAGTTTGTTACAAATAATCGTGGATCACTTTAAGAAACTTACCATAGATCTCACCTACCCAAATGCAGCATGCACAAGTGTTTTTACTCCGATGATCTGAACGAAGCCAAGGGCGGACAGATTCATGTGAAGAATATACTTTTTTCATGCTATTGCTTCAAATGTGTTAAACAATAGGACACCAATTAGGCGGCAGCAGGATAAAACCACCAGTTAACGAGTCCCCTCTGTCACAAAGAGCACACTGCTCTGTCTCTTGGCAAAAAAATCTCTTTTTCTTGTAATAAAACGATGCAAGTGTGATCAAAGCTGGTATAAGTCTACTGCACACACACACACACACACACACACACACACACACACACACACACACACACTTCGCGTATCGAGAAGGTCATGAAAA
>NW_013952576.1:1071026-1074483 GCF_001266775.1 Austrofundulus limnaeus | reverse complement strand
ACACACACACACACACACACACACACACACACACACACACACACACACACACACACACACACACACACACACACATACACATTTCGTGAGCATCTCCTGACCTGAAAGGGCTAAAAGTATAAAACCATTTTTCCAGTGTTGCTCGGTCATCTGGACTCTAAGCCACACACAACCCCTCACTAATTATTTAGATGATTTACTACCTTGAGTGTGAGTTGAGTGAATATACAAGAGCGTCTGCTTAATGAAGTCTCAGTGGATAAACAAATATGTTGAAAGAAGCCGAAGCTGTGCAAACGCCTCGGAGAGTCCGATTCGCAGTGGTACCTGCTGGAGCTCCTTCTGGTTAATAAGTTTCTTTCTGCAGTCTAGAAATCATGGACGGATGGCTGCACATGACCAAACTGATCCGTTACTGTGAACTCTGTACAAACAGGAACGCTTGAAGGGCTTGTCTGCAGGAGTCTTTTAACACATCTCTGATCGGAAAAAGCTCTTCTTTCTTCAAAAAGCCAGGCAGCTCAGATCCCAGGAGGCTTGTTAGACTGGCATTACAAATATGTATTTCTCTACTTTTGATATTCCTGGTTGAACTTAATAGACAATATGAAAAGTACAGCAAGGATTTCACGTTGTTTCAAATATCATTTCATGAGCCACATTTGTTCTTTTGTCTTTATTCTCAGATGGAGTCACATTATTGTTCCTGTGTTATCCAGGTTTGTTGCAGGGCAAAGTTCACAGTGCAGTGCTTGTTTGCACAGAAGTGTATGTAGGGTTTACCTAATGAGCCCGATGGTGGCAAGGCAGAACATGTACTGCAAGTACACAGAAGTGCATGCAGACAGGCACAAGAGGCATGGTACGTGGTGCAAAGCTCCATGGTATGATCAAACTAAATTATACGTAAAGAACAGCCTTTTCTTGGAGGTCCTAAGTACAATCGTATATAAAAAAGTTTCCAAACTTTTGTGATTTTCTACAGTCCATAGACCTAATTAATGCCTCTGCATATTTCTGTTGCTAGAGAAAAGAAATGGATATGAAGTGACCAATTACTGCGGCAACCACTGTGAAATGAACACACTTTTCATCACAACACAGCAGGAGACCCAAATCTGTCAGCGGTCTGATAAGGGAACGTGAGGTGGAATATATGGATCTTTTTGTAGATCAGACACAGTGATAAGCTGGTTGTGTTGCTCTAAAAGCCTTCTTTAAGTTTGACTTTTGTTCAGATCTAAACTGTAAATCTCTGGGCATGTTTAAATGCTTTCTACAAATCGATTTATTTCCCCTTGCTATGAGGTTTTAGTTGAAAGCTGTGTGTTTCTCTCTGCAGCGTAACTTTATTTTTAGAGCAAATATTCAGGCCAGTCATTTTGAGTATTCACAAACATTCTTTCTTTCCTGCGAATGATGGTAGCTGGATATTAATGCGCTCGTTTTTGCTTGTTATTCAGTTTTCCTCTGAACACACAGTTTCACTTCCTGTTGTTGCCTTGCCCTTAATCCATGTTAATGCGATGAATCAATCAGCGTAAAACTCTTGAACCTGTGAGCATCAGGAATGAAGTACAGTTTAGAGATGAGACTCCTGCTTCACACAGGGAGATGAATGAGCTTTAACTAAGTGAGTGGGGCGCTGTTGATGGGCTTGTGTCCAAATGCTGATCAGCACCGAGCCTAATTAACGCTCCCTTTGACTGTCAACATAATAAATTGGGTTTTGTTCACTCTGGATGACATTAGCTTCACCCAAAAGCCCGACAGAGCTTTGTAACAACATGAGCCTATGTTGGGATGTTCAGAACTCTGATTCAGTGATAATGATTGATGATGAGGGGAAGAATTATGTGCAACACAGCTGATTAGGGGTGTTGAATGGCTGAAATACAACAAATCATTATCATTTCAAATACTGACTCTTCTGTATATATATAAAAGGTAAGGACAAAAAATAAATGACAAGCCAGTTTAGGTGTTAGGTAAGGTAAACCTTTATTATCCCAGAGGAGTATTTTGTTAACAGCCAGCAGTGAATATCAACACAGTAGGACTACTGTAAATTTCTTTAAAGGTAGAATTCTTAATTTTTTTAATGGCAATAATGAAAATCTCACTTTCAGTAGAAATTGATAGGAGCATTATCAAATTGAATACCAGCAGCAAAAGTAGGTTTTGATCATAGCAGTCTGGAAAAATGCTAATGAAACTAAAAAGTTGAGTTTGAATAATAATCAATGTTACGGTTAGTTAGCCACAGTGTTCTTGGAGTCAGAAAGTCTATCAGTGTGATGAAAACATCAAAATGTCTTTTTGCTTGTGCAATGCTGTGTCTGATTACTGCCATAGAGAGAACAAAGAATTACATGTCTCACTGGTGTTAGATGCAGGTTGTAAGATTGACTGAACCTCATAAATTCAGAGTGTCCGTGTCCCACATATAATCTGTCCTGCTGTCAGGTTTTTTTTGTATGTGTGTGTGTGTGTGTGTGTGTGTGTGTGTGTGTGTGTGTGTTTGTGTGTGTGTGTGTGTGTTTTAATATCTCATTTATTTATTTAGCTGCTCCTTTCTTTGAGGTTCCTACAGCTCAAAAATTCAACTGGTAAAATTGTCAGTTGTTTTCTCTGGATCTTCTTCCTGACATAACTCAAAGCTTCAGGATTAACAGACCATGGCACCAGGGCCGGCTCTAGACATTTGGGGGCCCTAAGCAAGATCTGTTTTGGGGGCCCTACTTCACCATAAGTAGATCGTAAAAGATACACAAAACTAAATGCTGTATGTAATTATAAACCTGGTGCAGAAAATTTGACCTCTAAGAACACAGTGTACCATAGTTTATGGTGATGGTCAATGATCTGAATGATGCTCAGTGTTGAAACTTTTAATATGAGATTAACTTTGCTTTGACTACTACAGGATTCCAAGCTTAAAGTTTAAACAAATGTATGATGCCAATTCAATAGAATAAAAAAAACATTATAGTATGTTGAAACATTTATTCTCTAAATTATAACTGGTAACAAGCCAAGTATATACAGACAAAACTTTAAATACGCATTCAAATCTTAACATGATAAAGTATTTACAAAATACAGTATAATGGTGCGTTCACATCAAATGCGATTGCAGCGTCAGGAGCAGCAGGTTTACATACAAAGTCTATGGTGGACGCGCTTCAAGCAACGTCGGGAAGTTCTGCGGCGCCTCAAGCACGATTAGAGCAGCGCGATTTGAACGATTTGAATGATCTGAGCGTTCGACGCGCTGAGGCGCAAATCGCTGAAGTTAGAAAATCTGAACTTTTGCAGCTCGACGTGCAGCATCAACCAGAGAGACTCCACTGTGTGACGTAGTGACATATTTCCAGCATCAACCAATCAGAGAGACTCCACTGTGTGACGTAGCGACATATTTCCCAATACTGAATGATGTCCACTAACCTGAAAC
>NW_013952576.1:1060670-1070496 GCF_001266775.1 Austrofundulus limnaeus | reverse complement strand
AACATCTGCAGGAGCTCTGCAGACCCTCTCAGCTCAGACCTGGTCAGACAGATGTGAGGACCATGGAGCAGGATCAGCTGGTGGCTTTCATCATCAGTTACTGTACCACTGCATTCAAAGAGTACGATCAGTTCAAGCTTTCCTTACTTCTGTGCACAAAATTCAGTTTTCAAAAAAAAGGCATCTTCTCAGACAGGTGGGGGCTCTGGGGGTTCTCCCCCAGGAAATTTTGATGAAATTAGATGCTGTTTCCTGCATTCTGGAGTATTTTAACAGGTTGCTAAACACATTAAAGTAAAATCTTGATTTCATGACTATTTAGTATGAATGTTTGAATCATCCTGGTTTTAAACTCACTGCTGGCCAAGATCAGGAAATTAATGTGATGATTTATCAAACGAGTTTAGAGTTCCATTTTACCTTTTTTGTCTATTTTTGATTTAGTTTTATTTGTAACACATGACATTGTGCCAAGCAGTGCTGACTCAACTACTTGTTTAAAATAAGAACATTAATAATTGTACCCAATAAACAGGTGTAATTAGGATAATCACCTGAATTTACTGATGGACCTATTCATAACCAAAACCAACATGACATCATGCAACCTACAGATAAAAATACTAATTATTTCCTAAAAGATTATTAAATAAGCAGCTTTTAATAAACATCAGGTCATTATTAAGTAATTTAATCTCATAAACCAAGTCTCACCTTTCTTCTTCTGTTTTTCAATTTGGGAGGGGTTGCTCATTGAACGTTAGTTTCATCCACCAGCTGCTGTAAGGCGGCGTCAGTACCAGCAGCATTTTATGGGGTAAAAGAACAAAAACACAAGTGGCTGTGTAGCAGCCGTCTGACCCGACAGAACACTGTCCATTCTTATCATCCAGAACTCACAGACAGCCAGCTCTGCACCCCTCAGTGATCCACAGGTGTTCACCCGGCACTGCATTCTCAGGGTGCGTTTAAAGATGGCTCGGAAAAACATGTTACTGCATCTTAATAGCAGATTAAACAGTTGTAAAGGTAAAAAAATGTGCGGGAGAGAGAGGATACAGATACGGAAAGTGAGAGGGACACGTCCCACTCTTACCCCGTGTCCATTATGCCCATCTCAGTGTTAACTCTATGGTCAGTTCAGTTTACCATGCTTCTGTCTCAGGGTCCCCTAGTGGCCGCGGGGCCCTAAGCAGCCGCTTAATTCACTTATAGGCAGGTCCGGCTCTGCATCATGGCACTGATCACAGAGCTACCACGGTCCAATTTTTATTTATTTATCGAGGAACAAGAGTTCTTCAAATAACTTTTAAGTGATTTATTTAAATGCTGTGCTAAAAACCTGTGACTTTTTCCTTGTGCTTTGTTTTTTGTCAGTAATCCCTGTTGTAAAAAGTGTTGCTGAATGAAATATCTTTAGTGATGCTGTTTAAAACTCCGAAAAGTAATGTATCAATTATAATATTAAATATTTTTTACCATACCATTTTTCCTTCTAAAGCATGTCAAACTCAAGGCCTGTGAGCCAAATGTGGACCACCACTAGATTTTATGTGGCTCAGGAGGGCTTCAATTATATAATAATGTCTTTAAAATGAGTGTATGCTGCTTTAAGCAAAACTTGACCATAAACAACATTACTCATAATGCATGTTGATTATTTTACTCACAAAATGACGACATCCCATCCTGGAGGTGCACGGGGTTCAGAAGTAACCCATTAGCTGGTAGCTATTATCTGCTAGATGGTGTAATTCACTGTGTGAAATCTCCATTTTTTTTACAGATAACTTCATTTCAGTCATAAATTGAAACTAGAATGTCCCTCCAGTGGGAATTCCCTGTTGAAAAGTGGGAGAGTTCAGAATTTAAGACAGCAGCTGCTCGCCACAACTCAATAACGGCGAGTGAAACTCAAATACTTTTAAAAGTATTTTTCAATGTTTATTAGAGGATGTGTTAAAATGTTTCTATGCAGGAAATACCACATAGAGCTCAGTTATTGTTTGTTAGCTGTGCTCAGCTGTGACGAGGAACGTGAAGTTTTATATTCAGTTGAAGTTAAACTCAAAATGTCAAAGTTTATTACAATTGGCTGTTGGTGAAAATGAGTTTGACACTTCTGTTCCAAAGTGTTTAATGGCAGCAACAAGGCCAACCAAAACCTTGGTAAACACAGTGACATTTCAAGAAATGTTTTTGTTCACTCAGAAGTACAGAAAATTCAAAACTCTGTAGTAACAATGCAAAAAATACTCCAAAAACAGGAAACAAACTAGACATGGGTTTTTACGATGTAAAAACAAGTGTGCATTGCATGTCTTTGCAGCATGGCTTTGCCTGCAGCAATGGACTTGCAGAACGAACTTTGACCAAGTTCAAATGTGTTTTCGATACCAGCTTATGCCTGTCACGTCAGCAGGTGTTTGCAATTAAGGTAATTGTGTAACAATATGAAATTTGAAGAGATTTTTTCTTAAAGTTGCATTAGCTGGGTTTTGAATCCTGATCTCCCACATGAAAGTC
The DNA here is from genome assembly GCF_001266775.1 of Austrofundulus limnaeus. NCBI lineage: Eukaryota > Metazoa > Chordata > Actinopteri > Cyprinodontiformes > Rivulidae > Austrofundulus > Austrofundulus limnaeus. The sequence continues at coordinate 1,067,970 of NW_013952576.1, read as the reverse complement.
CATGACATGGACCATTAGACCAATGGAGTTGTGGCAGAAGATGGTGGCAGGGGTTGGCTTGTATGTGTGCAGAAAGAGGCCACATTGCCAATACAATTATTGACACAAAAATGCGTAATATTACAACAACAGAGCAGTATTAAGATAATATTATAGTAAAATATCAAAATACAATCATATTAGTACTGTAAACACTGAACTACTGAGTTGAAATATTAACCTATGGTGCAGTACCAAGTTGAGTACAGCATGGGGCAGTACTGGACCTATACAAGGCTCCATTGACTGCCATTATAATTCATTAAACATTAATATTTCATAAACTATAAATTTTACAGGCACCAAAAGTCATAGCCATCATTTGGCACAGGGGCTTTACAGATAAAAATTACAAAGGCAGCTCTAGGACAAAGTATGCAGGAGGAGAAGCATGACAAAGTTGAGATGACTCAGATGGGAAATGAATCAAAAACTGATAATGTGCACAAAATTACATGCTGGGTACAAAAAGTAAGCACATGAAGTGGCGAAGTCTCTTGACTGGAAGGCTGGATTATAGGTACGACTACAACATCACTGTTTACAAAAGGTTCTGTTTTTACTGTCTACATAAAAACACAAGAAACAAATTTTAAAATGATTTCACCCTGGAACTGTTTTTTTTTAAAAAAAATGCTCTTTCGGGTCTCCTAAAATGTACCTTAGTATTTCTAACAGATGCATAACTCCCAGAGTGAGCTCTACTGCAGGTAAAATATTGACTACTGAAAACAAGACTCTAATATCTTGAAGTGTATTTTGTGTATTTTGTGAATGATAGTTCTGGCAGGTCAGTTAGCATACATATTTATAGCAAAATAAAATTGAATGTAAATAACAGAGATGTTCAAGTTTTATATATTTTCTGCTTTTGAATGCAAACCCATTTTAGAAAATCTGGATGGTGGACATGAAGCACAGTATTTGTCTGAGGTGGAGCTGTGAGGACGACGAGATGTTTTCTGCCTGTGGCAGTATATACATTATGTATGTTCTCTGTGAATCAATCAGTAAACAAAAACCAGATCTGATTCCCAGATTCTGAATGTTCTCCTGAAAACAAGCTGCAAACTAAAAATGGAGCTGATGGCATTATAATAATATAAACAACCAAAGTTCTATTTTAAATGAGAAGAATAGTATGTCCTACTTTTGTGAACCAAAACAAGTTATTTATTTAAAATACACTTTAACTTCATGTAGTCATTTGGCTAAATCTTGCACAACAGGTTAAAAATGTCTCTCCTGGGTTTTTATTCTGGCATCTGTTTATATCAAACTCATGAAGCCCAGCCAGGGTCATAATAACTGGATCAGTGTGATGCACAGCTGCAGAACTCAACATAAATTTGGCTGATGAATGAATAAAAGTGCTCCTTTGGTTTATATGACACTGAATAAATTTTCCAGATCAAATATTCTAAATAAAGCCCGGAGGCAGCAGCAACAGCATGTTTTGGTCCGGTGAATTGATGTCGCCTGGGATACGACTACGTCACAGAGGCCATGGGGAAGAATGTACCACTTTATAATTAGCGCACACAGTGTGTTACACAGGAAATTTAAAAAAGTCCATCTCTTTAAAGGGCGAGAAACACAGCATGGTTACCAGAGCTCATTGGGCTCAGTTTGAATGGTTTGGCAGCATAACGAGCTATACTCTTGTTTGGTGCTTCTACCATACTGCATGGGTGGTGGTCTATTCTTTCTATCTATCTATTTTTATTACTTTTTGGTTTTTTCTTTTTTTTCTAGTTTGTCAGCTTAACCGAAAAAGATGAAATATGGAAAATTATTCTGTTTATTAAATGAACTTTGTTTTTTTTCTGAATGACAATAGGAAAAGTGAAGTAGACTACACCTGAGTCAGTTAAACAAAAACATAAGCAAAGATTTGGAATAATAGTAAGATGTTCCCCAATATACATTCTGAGCTCAATAAATTCAATAATTGCATAAACTATTTGAAGTCAACTGTCTGTTATCTTAGCAAAATATCTTATGAACCAATGGATCAACATTTGGAGCCAACATAATTCAAGATGGCTGCCACAGCCTACTGACAGTACAGAGGTTCACACACTAGTTACTTTTCCAACTATAGATAGTACACACAAAACAAAATTAACACTGACTGTCCATGACACAACTACTACTAATAAAAATACAATATAAAGAATTGTGCAAGAATAGAAAACTATGTTTTGTTTCAGAATCCACATTGCACATCCACATCCACATGCACATTTCTTTATATGCTAGGCCTTTAATTATTGGTCTGCACTTTGTCCTAATAATTCGTTTAGAATATGTTAATGCACTTTTACACAGGATTAATCAAGCAATAAAACCTTTGCTGACATTTTTTTTTAGTATGCATCATTTTTAGTTCAGCTTACTGTAATTATGGAGCCTCGATCCATGTCGAATAATGGCTAAACATTTTATTTTAGTATGCATCATTTAGTTCAGCTTATTATAATTATGGAGCCTCGTTCCATGTCGAATAATGACTAAAATCACACAGAGTGTTTAGGAAAGTTATTCTAAAACTAGTTTTATACCTGAACAAAATGGAAAAATAGTTGTTTTAACAAACCTGAGCACTTCAGAACAAAAGTGTCTTCCTGACTAAATGCACATTAGGCTGTTTCTTTCATCAGTATTTTTTATAGCAATAAATATATGCATGCAGACTGTGGAGAAGGAGCTAATGAGACAGCTACTGGAGTCTGATAAGTTGAATTCATTATACAATCAGGGTCCTAGAGTCAGATGGGAGATGTGGATTCTTGGAACCTCATCTGAAATGATCAAGATGTTTCCATGTGATGCAGAATAAATGAACCTTACTGTGTCACATGTGGCATTCTGAAACCAGCAAAAGTAACATTATTCACCTGTGATGTCTTCTTTATTTGACCTTTTTTTATCAGTTCATTAGATGTACAATATTTCTGTAAATGCTAATTCTGTATTTAGCCAATCTAAAATTAAAACATTCAGCTCATTCAGGAGATGCTTTGACTTTTCTAACTCTTATACTTTTCATTATTATTTTATTTTATTCACAAATATTTTCTACATAGCAATCCATCAACATCTATTCAGTTCATTTAGAAACATGCTTCTTTTTAAAAATCTGCCTCAGCATATTTGATCTTTTAGTTTTTAGCAAGAATTCTTCCACTTTTATCTTGGAGATAACCTTTTGTTAGTTTTCATTGTTAGCTGCCCTGCTAGCTTTAGCTTTCAGCTATGCTTTAGTATTTCAACCTGGAGAAACTCACACAAATAAAATCTGCAATTGGAGAGTTTTATTTGACATGAATGAATTTGAAGTTTGAATTGCAATAAATTTGGATGAGCAGCTTCAAATGAGGAATAGAGATAATTTCCCCCTTGGGCCTTGGATACTGGTTGTGGAGGCCGAAGAAAAGAAAGATGCCTGAAGGGGCCGAGAGAGGAGGGAAGAGGTGGGTTAAAGCTCGGATGGTTATCAGATGGAGCCATGGACGGAGGGCCTTATATAGGGAGACCTGTCTGATGCTGATAGGCTGCGGCAGAAGCACGTGACGCAGTGACTGGTAAAGCAGGTGTAAGAAAATTAAGTGTTTGTTAACTGAAATTGTGACGAAACCACATGAATGTTGAACAGATTAAAATGTGAAGAGATGACCATACAACACCAGTTACTGGAGTGAACGGTGTTTTAATGTTCTCTGTCCAGACATGAAACCAATGCTGAATGAAACCTGGAAGTCACGGCTTATAAATACACGGGTCTTCAGTGACTGGTACGCCCACTACAGGCCTACGGCTGAATCGCAGATACTCTGAACAGCAGTGCTCCCCTAAGGTTTCATCAGTGGTGGGCACCAGCCCACTAAAGCGCAAATCCACTAATTGCGGACCTAAATATTTCATTTGTGCTTTAGCGGTCTTACTAATTTTTATAATTCATAAGCGGATTTGCACTTTCTAAAAATAAAATGCAGTACCGCTAATAACTAATCATCTTCCAGTCATCATTATCTTGAACAGCGGAAGGTATGGCTCAGTGAATCACAACACACATGATCTATCCAACAGCACCTCTCCCAGAAAAACACACTTATTGGATAGAGATACATCCTTGCTGACTCTTGCTTTCGGTCAAGGTTCTCATTTCCCACAATGCTTTTTGTCTGCTTACGTAGCAGGAAGGCAATAGCAAAAACTTTTAACATTTGTAATCCATACAAAATTTTTGTATGTATTGATTTATTTTAATTTACAATTGGAGCTCCTTTAAAAAAAGGCGCTCAATACTTGACGTAATTGATCAAAGCAATCGGCCAATGGGGTTAGAGACTCAGAAATGATTTAAAGATGTTATGCTGATGAAGACAGACATCTAATAGTCAACTGGAGCAACTACATGAAAAACGTTAAAATCAAAGCTCTTATTTTGAAGGGAAGATAGTTTCCTGTACTCCGTGCTTTCGTTTCCCGTCACAAATCAAATCCGTCATGTACCCAGAATGCATCACTTCAGTTTTCCAATAAACAGTTTTAAAATTACTTATTGATGCTTCTTTAATGAAAAATCTACAACAAACAAAAGAAAAAGACAAAGAAGCAGCCGGACTAGCAATCTTCAACTACTTTTTAAAGAAGCAGCCGAACTAGCAATCTTCAACAATTTTTTAATTTTTACACCAGGAGCTAAAGGTCTGTTTCAGGAAATCACATCCCCAGCAATCGGCGGTTGTATAATGACGTTTTTAAAGAGTTTATACACTGCTAGTTGGCAGTGCTGTATTTATTCTACATGAATTGTTGTCAGCTAGGAAGTGTCAAATTGAACTTGCATTTTAAAATTAGTTTCCACTAGTTTACTAATGGTATAAGCGCTTTTGAAGTAACGGACCAAAATATTTTCATAACCGCTTTAGAAATTGCAGAGCTAGTTTTTGGATTGGCGCTGCCCACCACTGGGTTTTAGTAACGGTTTATTATGTGTTGTCATGATGTTTCAGGCATGTATCTAAACCTATTTTAATCAAGACATAACAATAGTCAAACAATAGATTATAAGTATCGATACTTAAAAAGGAAAACTATGCAAATGGTGCAGTGCTTTTAAAATCAGTATCTAACATGACTAATAAATTTCTTCACAGGTAAGACTGAAGAGAGTTTTCTAGATTGAATTTATGCCTAAAGGTTTCATTGATTTTTTTAAAACTTTTAACTAACTTTCTGCTACTTTTAGCTAGTCCATGTAGCTACATTTGTACTTTTAGCTTTTAGTCAGCATTTTGCTTCTTGCAAAAAGTAGTATTCTTGAAGTTCCTTTTAACAAGTATACTTAAGTATAAATTTACGTATATCCAGTATACTATGCACAATGTACGTACAGTGTACTAGAAAGTATACTGATTTAATACTTATTTGGACTAAATTGGGAAATATTTAGTTTGTAAAAAGTATAAATTAAGTTAACTGTTATAAAATCTTTTTGAAATTTACCACACTCATCTATATACTACTATTGTACTATATGTACTTGTGGTTCACATTCAGTTTGAAATATATTTAAAATATACCACATGTATACTTTTTGTCTATACTACCATTGCACTAGTTATATACTTCTAGTCCACATTTAAACAAATATGTTCACATCAAGTTTCTGTTTTTGTTCATGTGACAAATTAGGTTGTGTTTTAGTTGTTTGATGCTAAATCAAACAGGCCTGCATGTAAAGATTCACAGATAAATGTACAGAGCACTTTCATATTAGGCTAAAAAAGTGAAACTGTTAATGCTGTTTCGCCATGATTTAAACAAAATGTGTTCTTGTTGAAACAGATAATGCTTTGTACATAACACCATTGCCAAACCCATATGAAAGGGTCTAAAACTTGGCAAAAAAATTCAAGTGAAATGTTTCCCTATTTCTGTGTGTTTTTAAGGTACATAAAGATAAGGCAGTTGAGCACACATACTATTTTCTGTAAACCTTTAATTTCCAGCACCATATGATCTTGAATATGCAAATTAATATAATGCCTCAAAGTAAAAGTGTTAAACACTTATTCTGCCACATTTAATGAAAGCATGAGTCAACCACTTAAACTTTACCTGTTCTTGGATCAAGGTAGTCTAAGTATCGGCACTTTGTGGCAGAAATACGTAAAGAGTAGCCTATACCAAAGTACAAGTATAAACTTTAGTATTTATGCATGTATTTATTATTTATTTATTCAGCCAGTATTGATGTACTTAGCCTTAGACTTTATACTTTCCAGTATAAGGCCAAGTTTACTTCACTATAATTTATAAAAAGTAAACTTCAAAGACACTGTAAAATAACTATACCTGTAGTACACTTAAGTCGCTTTTCGATAAGGATATCCCTTTACTACATTTAGCTTACATTTTCCTACTTTTTGTGTTTGGATACATTTTAACTACTTTTTGTTTTTAGCTAGTGTTTATTTTTTTATTTTTTGTATGTGCTTTTAACTTTTAGCGTTTTGCTCTGTTTTAGCTATAAAACTGCTGACAAAGCTTTAAAAAACTAAGAAACATAGCTAACAAACCTCAGCAAACACATGCCTATGAATTCCTCAGTTTGAAATATATTAAATTTTGTTGTGGTAGTAGCTGAGAGTCGTCCCCAAGAGAGCAAACAGGTGTAATGAGATTCTTGTTCAAAATTTTGACAGTAATTGTTGGGGTGAAACGTGTCTCTCATCAAAATATGAAACAGTGAAAATAATTTATTGAAATTTTCAGAAAGAATTTAGCGAATGTTCAATTGCAACTACTGGGATTACCCCAATTCAAAACATCCACAATAATAATTAACCTCAGGAATACAGAAAATAGCATAATTCAATCCATTTTACTAATCTTAAGCCTTCATTTGGTGGGGAAGTTACTGAGAGTTATTAACAGGTTGCATTAGATCTGTTAGAATTTACAGCAGCAAGTTAAATGCATTCCCTCAAGGAAAAATGTTTTTGATTGAAAATTTACCGAAGAATCAATTAGCTTTTAATTAAATAGAATAATCAGAAGAACTAGTTTTAGCCTGTTAATTTGTGTTTTTTAAAGAGAATTGTTGACGTTTATCAGAGAGGTTTGTGAAACTGCTCTGGCATTCACTCCCAACAGCTGCACTTCCATGAAAGTTCTGAGTTGTCTGCAGGCAGTAGAGGCCTCATCTGTCAGCACAGCCGAGCCTTAGCACTTCTGTTCAGTTTATATA
>NW_013952576.1:1054990-1060605 GCF_001266775.1 Austrofundulus limnaeus | reverse complement strand
TATATATAGTATTTATTTAAATATTTTTTGAGGTGTTTGGACTGTGAGCCTGTTTTTGGCTCTGGAGCTGCAAAGACACATCCTGAGGACGTCTGGTGTCTGTGATGCAGACAGACATAGCGGCGTACTCCAGACACCAGCCGGAATTGTTTGAATTCGCTTCAACGCCACTCTCTGGGCTATTTGGATTCCTCTTTAAAAATGCTCTCTGTCATCATCTGCTGATCCCGGGTTTAAAATAGCTCCTACCCAAACAAAAATGGTCCGAATGGAATTACAAAAATGACAGAGAAACTCAAAACACGAGAGAGTAATGTACAATAAAACGAGTAAAACACATTTGTCTCTTTCCTTACAGATTATTGTTGTACCACTGAGGCAAAAAGGAACCATTTCACTAAAATCTGGCTCTTTGAACAGAATGCTCTGTGTGGTCAAGTAGGTTCGACTGGGTTTTTAACAAGCACAAGGTGTTAAAAGCAACACACTGAAGTTTATTTTGGGTTTAGTGTAAGATTTCTCAGTGCTCTTCTGCTTTGAAATTGGATTTTATGTATTAAAAAAATAATATTCAAGGAAAAAATCATTTTTTGAGGCAATGCAAGGCCAACGCAAAAATGTATTCTTTTGGCGTCCTCTTTTTTTAATGTCTTACCAAATCTTAAAGGTCTGACATCAATACAAGGCGCAAGCAGTTAATTGTTTTAGACACTTCCTGTAAGATAGCTTTGACACAGGTACTGAACAGAAGCAGGAAGCAAAGCTTTAATACACTGCAATGAGATTTTGTGCTCAGATTCATAGTGGGGCATGGCTCAGTATGAAGTATATATTATTATGTTTTTATATATTGATCGTACACTAGCCTCACAGGGATAACTCAGATATTCTGAAGTGGGGTCTGTGGAAAGCTTATAAACAATTAATATCTTACCTGTTGTAGATGCCTCTCCAAACAACCCCAGTTTGGGAAACAATGATTGATTCTGATTGAATTAAAGAGCAAATAATAACAAGCAAGTTAATATTAAGGTCCAAAACATTCACTAGTTGAATAACGCAACAAAATGTGGCCTTACTAGTTTACTAGTAACACATAAAATGTCCAGCAGTTGACTAGTTAAGCCTTTTTTGACTTAATAGTTATTTAGTGCATTGAAAAGTGTAAATTAACTATATTTGTTTTTGCTTGTTAGCTTGTCAACATTTTAGATGAGTATATATGAGTTGGGCAGTGTTACTAGTAAGATTACTGAACTAATTACATGTATCCATGTATCCATGTATCCATGTATTGCTGAACTACTTACATGTATCCAGATACACTGCAACTAGTGCAGTGTATCTGGATACAACACTTGAATAAATACACAAATGCTTTGCCACAGACCAAGATCAAGGTAGATTGAAAGTGTAAAACAAATTAAGTCTCATAAATCTTTTTGTGGTTTGTGTAAACAATATTCTGTAAATCTTTACATTTCTGTCAGTTTTGCATTACACAAGTATTCAAAGTGCTGTAGGTATTTGTAAGTAAAAGCAGCAGCTAGTTGTAGTATTTGAGGCACTGCCTATAAGATACTTATGGTGGAAATATAATATTTGTATTCAAATATCTTTTCAATTTTTTACCAGTAGCTCATCTATCTGGTCAAAACGATTAATCTATAACTTGTAAGATACAATTGTAGACCAACAGTGTTACTAACCCACAAACAAAAACAACCAAAGAATGAATGACAGATTGCTTAAATACAAATGAATCTAAATTGGTAGAAACCATTTCAGCAGTTAAACAAGTGTTAGACCCTGAAAGATGGAGAATACAACAAGAATATTTTACTTTAAATATGAAGAAACAAACAATACACCATTTACAACAAATACAAAAATACTATAGTTCATTTAAATCCAATAACTATTCGAAACCTTACAAAAGCAGTATGTTGCCTCCCCACCTTTAAACCACTTCTTCTAATGGTGCAATCCCAGAATCAATAAGTTGTGCACAAAACCCCCGCAGGGAATATTTTGTCTGTACACACCTGCTGAGAGATGGAAAATGGCAGACTATGATCTGTCATACTTTAGTTCCTTAAACTGTTTGCTTTTATGTTATTGCAGTTCAAACAATCATTAATCATCTATAGAAATACTAAAAGGTAAAGTTAATTGTTTACCTTTTCACAAGGGAAGGTCAAGAAGAGGACTGCTGATGAAGACACACCCAGATCCACACTCACATCTCAAATTACCCAAAGAAATCAATTAAAACCCCAATGCCTGCATGGATATTTAAATCATCCATACAACAGTGGCTCATTGTTTCACTCTTTAAGTATGATCAATATATGAAGTGTTCTAAAATTAGCTACATACTCTGCCATGGAATACATCAAGAACACCATGTCACCCAAGTGGACGTCTCCTTTACAAGTGTTTTATTGCTCATGTCACCGACACTCTTACAAATCCAAAAATCAATACAAAACTCCAAATGTGCAGAGACTTTTGGAGGCCACTTGGATCTAAAAGTGTAGCACGAGGAGATGTGGTTTACCCTCAGATAACCCTTCCTACCAAGTGTCTATTTTCACACTTCAGACCGAACCTCCTGTGAGTCTGCACTAAAATAGCCCCAACAGATGCAGTGTGGATGTGAAGAGCTCTCAGACACCGTGAGGTCTGGAGGTCATAAAGGGCAGCGGTCACGGGTGCCCTCATACTACACAGCTAAGAATACCTCTGATGTGAACGGAGAATGCTCCACACCCCTCCTCGTCCAATCACTAATGGTCCTCTGGCAGCCAGTTTAAACAGGCTGATAAAAACCTTTTAAAAGGCACCATTTGAGTGCTGTTCCAGCGATTATTACTGGAAGTGTTGCTTGATCAGCCATCTCACTGGGGTCACACACCAATAATGAGGCTGTTCTGGTTCTGACCCACAGCGAGTGAACCCACCTCGGTTTGATGTGTCAATAATAACTTCCTATTGTGGCCTGAAATGCTCCCTGAAACCCAGTGAGTTCAGCTCTGAGCTCATATGTTAGAAATGTGTTTGAAAAGCTTTTCACAGAAAAGATTCTTCTGAAATGAGTCAGGACTGTGGAATATTTATTATCTGAATGCTGAGTCAGCATTCACACTATTGTTTTCCTGCTCATAGTTTCTTCTGTACATTGATTGCACTATGTGCTCTTTGCTATTTTAACCATTCATCTATCAAAACTGTCTGCTAAATCAGTATGTGACTGTGACTTTTAGCATTTATTAAATTCCTACTTTTGTATTATTTCACTTAGAAATATATTGGGAACACATCACTTCCCTCAAGAGAACGTGGATGTTTCACTTTACATTCCTACGATTCTTTAAGCTTTTAGCTATTATATTGCTCATTTTAATTTTTAGTTACGGTTTTGCTATTTTTAGCTTGTAGCCAACGTTATTCTAATTTTGGCTTTTAGCAACTGTTTTGCTTAATTTGTGTGCTGTTCTCATTTTAATTTAACCTTAATAAGTGACAGTTTTCCTCACCTGTTTTTAAATAGCTTTAATCATTTAGCTTTTAGTTGTGGGTTTTCTGAGTGTAGCCACAGATTTTATATTTTTAGCTACTGTTTAGCCAAATGCAACTTTTAAATACTGTTTTTCTGATTTTGCTTTCTGTTCTGTTCATTTTATTTTAAGCTGTGAATAAAATTTTGCACATTTTGGCTTTTAGTTTTGATGAAATTTGCTGTAGGTTTGCTATTTTAGGAGCGGGAGTGGGCATACTTGTTGCCCCCCATCTTGGCGCCTGTACGTTGGGGTTTACCCCGGTGAACGAGAGGGTAGCCTCCCTCCGCCTAAGGGTGGGGGGATGGGTTCTGACTGTTGTCTGTGCTTACGGGCCGAACAACAGTTCAGATTACCCACCCTTCTTGGAGTCCTTTAGAGGGGGTACTGGAGGGTGCCCCTCCTGGGGACTCCCTTGTTCTGCTGGGGGACMTCAACGCTCACGTGGGCAATGACAGTGAGACCTGGAGGGGCGTGGTTGGGAGGAACGGRCCCCCCGATCTGAACTCGAGTGGTGTTCTGTTGTTGGACTTCTGTGCTCGTCATGGATTGTCCATCACGAACAACATGTTCAGGCATAAGGGTGTCCATATGTGCACTTGGCACCAGGACACCCTAGGCCGCAGTTCGATGATCGATTTTGTCGTCGTTTCATCGGATCTGCGGCCGTATGTCTTGGACACTCGGGTGAAGAGAGGTGCAGAGCTGTCCACTGACCACTACCTGGTGGTGAGTTGGCTCCGGTGGTGGGGGAGGAAGCCGGTCAAACCTGGCAGGCCCAAACGTGTAGTGAGGGTCTGCTGGGAACGTCTGGCAGAGTTCCCTGTGAGACGGAGCTTCAACTCCCATCTCCGGCAGAATTTCAAACACGTTCTGGGGGAGGTGGGGGACATTGAGTCTGAATGGACCGTGTTCCGTACCTCCATTGGTGAGGCGGCTTATCGGAGCTGCGGCCGCAAGGTTGTTGGTGCCTGTCGTGGCGGCAACCCTCGAACCCGTTGGTGGACACCTTCGGTGAGGGATGCTGTCAAGCTAAAGAAGGAGTCCTACCGGGCCTTTTTGGCCTACGGGACTCCAGAAGCAGCTGATGGGTACCAGCGGGCGAAGCGGCATGCAGCTCGGATGGTCACTGAGGCAAAAACCCGGGCATGGGAGGAGTTTGGAGAGGCCATGGAGAAAGACTTCCATATGGCTTCGAGGCCATTCTGGTCCACCATCCGGCGTCTCAGGAGGGGGAAGCAGTGCAGTACCAACACTGTTTATAGTGGGGATGTTGTGCTGCTGACCTCAACTCGTGACGTTGTGGGCCGGTGGGCGGAATACTTCGAAGACCTCCTCAATCCCACCAACATGCCTTCTGTTGAGGAAGCTGAGCCTGGGGACTTTGGGTTGGGCTCTCCAATCTTTGGGGATGAGGTCGCTGAGGTGGTCAAAAAGCTCCTCGGTGGTCAAAAAGCTCCTCGGTGGCAGGGCCCCGGGGGTGGATGAGATCCGCCCGGAGTTCCTTAAGGCTCTGGATGCTGTAGGGTTGTGTTGGCTCACGCGACTCTGCAATATTGCATGGACATCGAGGGCAGTCCCCCTGGATTGGCAGACAAGGGTGGTGGTCCCCCTGTTTAAAAAGGGGGACCGGAAGGTGTGCTCCAATTACAGGGCAGTCACACTCTTAAGCCTCCCTGGTAAGGTCTYTTCAGGGGTCCTGGAGAGGAGGGTCCATCGGATAGTCGAACCTCGGATTCAGGAAGAGCAGTGTGGTTTTCGTCCTGGTCGTGGAACACTGGACCAGCTCTACACCATCAGCAGAGTCCTGGAGGTTACATGGGAGTTCGCCCAACCGGTCAACATGTTTTTTGTGGACTTGGAGATGGCATTCGACTGTGTACCAAGGGGGACCTTGTGGGGGGTTCTCAGTGAGAATGGGGTACCGGGCCATTTGATACGGGCTGTCAGGTCCTTGTACGACCGTTGTCAGAGTCTGGTCCGCATTGCCGGCAGTAAGTCGGGCTCGTTTCCGGTGAGAGTTGGACTCCTGTCCTTTGTCACCGGTTCTGTTCA
>NW_013952576.1:1045217-1053859 GCF_001266775.1 Austrofundulus limnaeus | reverse complement strand
CACACACACACACACACACACACACACACACACACACACACACACACACACACACGTTTGTTCTTCTTTCTTTCAATTACAGGTCATTTCTGTAGCCTAACCTGACCCCCTTACCCTAAACCTAACCACCCTAATACCTAACACTAAATCTAACCTAAACTAAACCCCCCCCCCACCCACACACACACACATTTTTCTTCAGGTACCTGTTGTTTGCTGATAATACGTATGTGGATGTGATTTTTCTGAGCCTATTTAAATTTTAAGTAATTTAAGGGAGAGAGGAATTATTGTGAGTCATTATGTAACAAGATGAATCAAAATTACAGTCATTTAAGCCCATAATGAGTTATGGATTATAGTAGGTGTTATAAAGCATTTCGTCTGTGTTAGCTTGATGTGTGATGCTGCTGTGGAGGATAAATGGTTCACACACTTCAGCTCATAGCCAGTTCTGTGAACACATGCTAGTGGCTAAACTTTTCTCTAGCTGGTTTAAACAGTCTAAAGTCCAACAACAAATGTAGAGTTTTTATCTTCATCCTGTTTAATATCACGTATATCCTGTCTCACCAATGTAGTCCAGAGGAAACTAAGTCAAAACATATTTGACAAGTGCTGCGAACAAGTTATACGTAGATATCATCACATTGTCTCACACAGACGACATTGAGGGTACTTTTACTTTGTTTCAAATATTATTACAAATCCCATCTTTTGTTAGACATACTTTTCTTTATCTTGTACATAATATGATATAAAACTAGTTATGTTCAGTACAATTTCTTTTCTTATTCTGAAACAGAGTAAAACTCAGGCTGGTACTGTATATGTCATACTGATCTGATACTTTGTGCAGACACACATAATGTGTCTGATAAATCTAACAAAAGTATTGTACTTTCAAATAGGCTTACTTCATATAGAACACAAGACAGAGCAATTTATTCATTTCAAACTCAGAAGTTTGTTGATGTAGCCTCCTCATTTACAAGCTGAGCTGAAACAAAAGAAAAACAGACACAATCCAAAATATGTAAAAATAACATTTTAAACTAGTGATTCCCAACCAGGGGTATGTGTGCCCCTTGGTACGCGAGCATATTACAGGGGGTACATGGATAAATTTTCCAGGTGTATAAAAAATTAATTAAAATAGGACTGGGATATGTAGGGCAATGCGGAAATAACAGATTTGACACAAAATGGAATCCAGAGAATGCAGAATCTCACAGTTTGCTCATTTGGGTGAGTTTCTGATGTATTTTGGATGCTGCTGCTTCCTGCACCTGCCATTACCTAGTTTATTAATTATTATGTCCCCCGCATGCGAAGCATAAGCGGGAGTCATTTTGTTTTCATACATTTTTTTTTTAATTTTCAGTGATTTTTGGTCAACCGCAGCACAAAAACGGCTGCACCGATCAACATGACATTTGGCAGGATTGTAGATGAGTCCGACCTACACTGCACCAGCCAACAGTTTTACGATGCACCCCATATTTGAGGAGGGGGCTCCTTTCAAAGTGGGGGTGTCAGGACATGCAAAATCGCTTCTAACTCAGAAACTGTTAAACATAGTTGCTTCAGATTTCTTTTGTTGTTTAGCTCTGATGAAGCGCTATCCATCAGGCCCACTAATCAGTGCCCCCACCCCCTGGACCCCCCAATTTATCTGAAAAAGGGGTATCTGGACATACAAAAATGGTTATAGCTCAAAAACTATTAAACATAGGAGCTTCAGATTTCTTTTGTTGTTTAGCTCTGATGAGGGGCTATCCATCAGGTCAACCAATGCCCCCCCCAAAAGAAAAAGACCCCCACCCAAACCACTACAATTTTGGGATGCACCGAGTAGCATGACATTTACTGGGAATAAAGACTTCTGAGTTCTGGTGCATTTGTGCGTGCGGGGGTCATTATGTTACCGCTATGCGGTATCTAGTTAATTTATTTCTTGTTCAGTGATTTTTGGTCAACAGTAGCACAAAATGGCTGCACCAATCAACATGAAATTTGGCAGGGTTGTAGATGAGTCTGACCTAAATTGCACCAGCCAACAGATAGACCCCATATTTGAGGAGGGGGCTCCTTTCAAAAAATGGTCATCACTGTTTTAAACAATAAAAATAAAACAAATCCATCCATCCATTATCAATATCTGCTTATTCCTTTCAGGGTCACTGGTGCCAATGTCCAGCAGCCACAGTGTGAGGGGTGGGGTACACCCTGGACAGGTCACAAGTCCATCACAGGACCACATATAGAGACAAACAATCTTTCACTTTCTCACTCACACCTAGGGTCAATGTAGAGTTACCAATTAACCTAACAGTCATGTTTTTGGTCTGTGGGAGGAAGCTGAAGAACCCAGAGAGAACCCACGCATGCACGGAGAGAACATGTGAACCAGCAACCTTCTTGCTGAGAGGCATCAGCTGTACCATCTGTCTTCATTTACGTTATTAGCATAAAATACTGAACATGTAACGTCTACAGACTGAGTGAGCACATTGTGCTGCTGTGCTTGCACATTACCCTGCTGGAAGAAAAAGTAGTTCCCACCAACCATGTTTAGACAAGATTTCAATAACTCCTGTTAATGATATACATTACCTCAAATGACAAAGTTATCAAAGCAATATTTGGATTTTAGAACTGATTCTAGAGCACAATGTTCAGGTATCTGTGGTATCAACATTTCAGTATCAATCACTAATTAAAACTAGCTTAATGCTCACTGAGCATCAGTCTATCTAAAAATGATCAATTAATTACTTTAAAAGGATTGAATCCTAAGTGTTGACTTTTAATTAGCATACAGTTATCACATTCATCAGCAGAAAAGGTTAAGTGATGCAGATTTCAAAGGTTTTCTGGATACTTCGACTCCTCGTAATTTGAAGCAGGATAAGACTGAAAATTGAAATTACTGAAGCAGGAGCAGGATCTAATGAGATATATAAACACATCATTTTCTCCATGCTGCTGTTTAATTAGGAAATGACAGTTAAACTGAGCAGAGGTGGTCTTGTTGAATTTTGATAGAAACTCAAATGTATTAAAGCTTTATGGTGTTATTTTAAAAATTGTCATGAGGACAGAAGAAACTTGAAACATTCTGCTTCAGTTAAAAAAAGAGGTTGAAAACTGCATTTTAGGACCAGAATCCTTCTCTGACTGTTGGGTTTGAATGACTCAAACCTGGGTCTTATGTTCCAACTGCAACATTTCTGTGGTGAAAACCCAAAATTCAACTTTTTATAAAAAAATTCTAACAAAATGAAAAGTCTTGAATTTTTTTTGATGAATCTGCTGCCTTTAATCTCAGATTTGTAAACTAAGTTCATCTTATGTTGAGAAATGATGATGTTTTAGCTTATTGAGCTCATTTAGTATCAGGTTGGCAGGAGGAGGTCGACTGAGCAAGTACTATTGACAAACAGAGACTTAGACGATGGATGAAAAAGGTAAGTGATTTTATTTACACAGGTGCAGGGATCTGGGGARGGGACCTGAAACAGAGGTTTTGCAGAGGTGAGTAATGGGCAGATTTTCCAGTTAGGTCTTTAACAGGTGAGTAGTTCAAGAGGTTGCTTATGGGCTGGAGAAGGAGATGAGACTTGGAGGAGTGGGTCCAAAAGGTGAAGTTCCACAGGTGAGTATTTACAGGTGCAGACTTATTTACAGTGTTACGTGGGAGGCAGCGCATYAGATCCTGGTGAGTTMGCTCGYGTTCCAAGGCYGRGGGTAAACGTGCTGGAGGTCYCTTCTGAAAACAGGCAGATAACAGGTACACAGGTAAAATAATTTCTTCATCAAGATAACAGGTAGCWGGCTGAGCTCATACCCAAACAGAGGCGATGCTTCAGCGACGAGATGAACTCCAGCACTGCCTTAAAAGCCTGGAGGTGATGAGCCAAACTCTGTGCAAGTGTGAGTGATTAGCGCAGTGCCTAATCCAGGAGGCAGGAGGCGAAAACACCAAAATGCCACAGTACACCCTCCTCAACAATCGCCTCCTGGCGATTCAGAGTCTTTTTTCAGGATGATTCCTGTAGAAGGTCGTGATGAGATCGGGGTCCAAGATAAAGGACCGAGGTATCCAGGACCTCTCCTCCGGACCATATCCTTCCCAGTCCACGAGGAACTGATGTCCACGTCCCCGGCGACAAACATCCAGAATACGTCGGACCGTGTTGATTGGTTGGTTATCCAGAAAACGGGTGTGAGGTTGGGTGTCGGACGGTGGGCTCAGGGCACTGGTGGAGACGGATTTCAGCTGAGAGACGTGGAAGGGGGGATGTATCTTCATGGTTGCAGGTAAGCGAAGTCTGACAGCTGTGGGATTAATGATTCTCTCCACTGGAAAGGGTCCGATGAATCTGTGGGAGAGCTTTCTAGGAAAATCCTTTAGGTTAATATCACGTGTAGACAGCCATACCTCTTGTCCGACTTGATATGAGGGGGCGGCGGAACGATGGCAGTCGGCAAACCTCTTGTTTTGCTGTGCTGTGCGAAGAAGGGCTCTTTGTGTTTGGCTCCAGATTCGTCTACAGCGTTGGATATGGTGGTGGATGGACGGGACCATATTTTCGGCCTCGTCTCTGGGAAAAAGTGGAGGGTTATACCCAAGGGAGGCCTCAAAAGGTGAGTAACCAGTGGCGGAAGAGGTGTGACAATTGTGTGCGTACTCTACCCAGGTAAGATGTTGACACCAAGAGGGGGGATTGTTATTTATGACACACCTGAGAGTCGCCTCGAGTTCCTGGTTACACCTCTCTGTTTGCCCGTTTGACTGAGGGTGATGTCCAGAAGAGAGAATGACTGTGGCACCTAGGGCATTACAGAAGGCCTTCCAAACGTGAGACACAAACTGGGGTCCTCGGTCGGAAACGATGTCGGTGGGGATTCTATGCAGACGGAAAACGTGAGTGACCAGGAGCTGAGCGGTCTCGAATGCTGTGGGTAGTTTGCTCAGGGGAACAAAATGTGCTGCCTTGGAGAATCAGTCAACAATGGTTAATATGACTGTGTTACCTTCTGAGGGGGGCAGTCCTGTAACGAAGTCCAGAGCGATGTGAGACCATGGGCGAGCAGGAGTGGGCAATGGTTGCAGAAGTCCAGTGGGCTGTTGATTTCCACTCTTGTTTCGAGCACACGTGGGGCATGCTGCAACAAACTCTTTTATATCCTGATACATCGTTGGCCACCAAAAATATCTTTTAGAAAATGACAACATGCGTGATATGCCGGGATGACAAGTAAATCTGTGGTTTTGAGTCCAATCCAGTACTTTACCCACAATGTTCCTAGGAATGAATCTGGTGCCAGGAGGTCCAGAGCCAGGGTCGGGTTCAAACTGTTGAGACAGGCGAATTGTGTTCTCGATGTTCCAGGAGAGAGTTCCCACGAAGCAGGAGGTAGACAAAATGTTAGTGTCTTTATCTGTTTTCTCAGCAGAGGAGAGCTGTCTGGAGAGAGCGTCAGGTTCAACATTTCTGGAACCAGGGATATAGGTGATAGTAAAGTTAAAATGGGCAAAAAACAATGACCACCTGGCTTGTCTTGGGTTTAACCTTTTAGCTTTTTGAAGATAGGCCAGATTTTTATGATTGGTGAGAATGATGAAAGGGACCTCAGTCCCTTCTAACCAATGCCTCCATTCTTCTAAAGCAAGTTTAATGGCTAACAGTTCTGTTTCCGACATCATAGTTTGTCTCGGCTGATGATAAGCGACGAGAAAAAAAAAGCACAAGGGTGCATTTTACCATCCGGCTCTGACTTTTGAGATAATACATCACCGACTCCCAGGTCAGAAGCATGCACTTCCACAAAAAACTGTTTACGTGGGTCAGGATGGCACAAAATAGGTGCTTGAGAAAAACAAGCCTTTAACTCACCAAAGCGCGGTTGGCCTCAGGAGTCCAGGAGAAGGTTCTTTATGTGGACGTGAGATGGGTGAGAGGTGCGGCGATGCGACTGTAGTCCTTGATGAATAGTCTGTAAAAATTAGCAAAACCAAGAAAACGCTGTAACTGTTTTTGGTCATTAGGGACTGGCCACTCAGAGACTGCCCGAACCTTTTCAGGGTCTGTCCTGAACTGACCCTTCTCCAAAATGAACCCTAAAAAAGACACTGATGACACATGGAACTAGCATTTTTCTGCTTTCACGTAGAGTTGGTTTTCAAGAAGCCTCTGGAGGACCGCTCTGACATGCATTTCATGTTGCTGGGTATTACGGGAAAAAATGAGAATGTCATCCAAATACACAAACACACACACATTAAGGAAGTCTCTGAGTACGTCATTGATAAGTGCTTGGAACACTGCTGGGGCGTTGGTTAACCCAAAAGGCATGACCAGGTACTCAAAGTGACCTAAGGGGGTCTTAAATGCTGTCTTCCACTCATCTCCTTCTTTTATCCGCACAAAGTGGTAGGCATTACGGAGGTCCAGTTTGGTGAAGATGGTGGCTGTGTGGAGCTGATCGTGAATGGAATCTAACAGGGGCAAAGGATACTTGTTTTTAACTGTGATCTAGTTGAGTCCTCGGTAGTCAATGCAGGGTCTGAGAGTTTTATCATTTTTGGCAACAAAGAAAAATCCTGCCCCTAGGGGAGACTTGGAGGGGCAGATGATACCAGAAGCTAAGGATTCGTCTATGCAAGTCTTCATGGCCTCTTTTTCGGGACCGGAGAGATTATAGAGGTGACTGGAAGGTAATGCGGAACCTGGTGTTAAATCTGTGGCGCAGTCATATGGTCTATGGGGAGGTAATGAAAGTGCCTTACTTTTACTGAAGACGGATGCCAAATCATGATAAACCTCAGGTACAGAAGACAAGTCTGTCTCCTCCACAGGTTCCTCCCCTTTAACGGAGACTAATACAGCTGACTTTAAACAATGTTGCAAACACAAGGTACTCCAGTTCTCGACCCTCTTTTCCTTCCAATTAATAACTGGGTTATGCAGAGACAGCCACGGGAAACCAAAAATAATTTGTGGAGAGGTAGAATCAAAAACCACAAACTCACCCAAGTCATGGTGGTTTCCCGACACAATAACGTGCAGGCTGGGGACGAATCTGTTGACCTGGGACAAGAGCTGTCCTGTGACACCGGCGATGGAGCGTGGAGGATCGAGTGGAGATGTGTGGAATTCCAGTTGTTCCACTAAATCACTTGAGATTAAGTTCTGTTCAGCACCAGAGTCCACAAGGGCCGAAATTGGTAGTTTGGTTTGCCCACAAACTACCGTAGTGGGAAGGAAGAACAAAGAGTCAGGGGAGAAATTGTCCTGTCTCGTCAGCTTCCCCTGTTCTATTGATTCCCCGTAGCGGACAAGTGGCAACGAAATATCCCTTGTTGCCACAGTGAATGCACAATTTAGCAGCAAATCGTCTTTGTCTTTCCTCTGGAGTCAAACATGTGCGTCCAATTTGCATGGGTTCGGTGGAATTAGCAGCAGCTGTAGCGTTAGAAGGTGGAAACTCACCACTGATGAGGGGAGCGGAGACCCAGGGATTCTGGGAAATGTAGTTCCTCTCTTTCGTTCTTTCAGTCTGTTATCAACACGTATAGACAAAGAGATTAATTCATCTGGGCTTCCAGGTTCATCCCGGGAAGCCAATTGATCCTTTAGCTGCTCCGATAAGGAATTTTCATAAATACCTTTTAAAGAGAGTTCTTCCCAGCCGGCCTCCTCGGCAATAATTCAAAAATCCACGGAGTGTTCTGCTGCGGACTTATTACCTTGTCGAAGGTTGATTAACCGTTTCGCTGTCTCCTCCTGCTGAAGGGGATGGTCAAACACACACTGGAACTCTTGAATGAAAAGCTGTGAGGTGAGGTTGTCAGAGGAATGTGCGGACAGAAACGCTTGAGCCCATCTGAGGGATTTTCCCTTTAAAGCAGAAACAATATATGTTACTCGGGCTGAGTGGGTAGGAAAAAATGAAGGGGAACGAGCAAATGCTAACCGACACTGGAGCAAAAAACCGGCACACTGATTTATATCCCCCTCAAAAAACTCAGAAGGTCGGATGTCAGGTTCTCTAGTAGTTATAGCAGGCGGGGAGGGCGTGGCAGCTGGAGGTACAACAGGATTGACAGGAAAAACAGTATTTAATTTACTGTCGAGGGCAGTGATATGTTGAGTGATTTGATCTAAAAACGTTCTGGTTTCCTGTTGCGCAAAATATAACTGATTAAGTTTTTGGTCATGATCAGTTATTTTAGATTCGGGTTGATTAGTAGTTCCAAGAGTCTGATTGTCAGTAGCATTGCTCACGGTCAAATGACTTGGCTGAAGCATTTTATCAGGTTGGCAGGAGGAGGTCGACGTGAGCAAGTACTATTGACAAACAGAGACTGAGACGATGGATGAAAAAGGTAAGTGATTTTATTTACACAGGTGCAGGGATCTGGGGATGGGACCTGAAACAGAGGTTTTGCAGAGGTGAGTAATGGGCAGATTTTCCAGTTAGGTCTTTAACAGGTGAGTAGTTCAAGAGGTTGCTTATGGGCTGGAGAAGATGAAGAGACTTAGAGGAGTGGGTCTGTTCGGGTTTTTTTAACCTAGGAACTCAGAGAGACACAGCAAAACCCGGCCGAACATTAAAAACAATGACAACAGAGG
>NW_013952576.1:1043942-1045189 GCF_001266775.1 Austrofundulus limnaeus | reverse complement strand
GGTGCAGACTTATTTACAGTGTTACGTGGGAGGCAGCGCATAAGATCCTGGTGAGTTGGCTCGGGTTCCAAGGCGGCGGGTAAACGTGCTGGAGGTCACTTCTGAAAACAGGCAGATAACAGGTACACAGGTAAAATAATTTCTTCATCAAGATAACAGGTAGCTGGCTGAGCTCATACCCAAACAGAGGTGATGCTTCAGCAATGAGATGAACTCCAGCACTGCCTTAAAAGCCTGGAGGTGATGAGCCAAACTCTGTGCAGGTGTGAGTGATTAGCGCAGTGCCTAATCCAGGAGGCAGGGGGTGAAAACCCCAAAATGCCACATTTAGCTCAATCAGATTTTAACTTATTACTCGACTGAGTAATATGTTTGCTGGAGCTGATTAGCTGTCTTTGCCATCTTGGCATGTGTTGACTTGTTTAAGAATCATAAAGGTACGTGTCATGATTACAGATAAGTTTACTCAAGAATTAAAGCAGAAGTTTCAAGCCAAAATCAAAATTGTAAAAATTTAAAATAAAACCATGCCTAGTTTTTGTGTTTGGACTTACAGCACAGTTAGCTGGGCTGCTCTGCATGTCGTGCTCTGTAAACAACAAACATTTGATGTCAGTGTTTGATTCACATCCAGTGAATCAGCTGTCAATCACTTACAGCTGCCTCCTCACTCTAACACGTTCCCAACAGTCAAACACATGTTTCTGTTGATGCGGAAGCTGTTCCACCTCCTCTTTAGACAGCCTGCTGTCGTGACTGGAAATGTAAATTAACAAGCGAAATCAAGGCTGGCATTTGGAATCAAACTGCAGGAATCACGCTCAGATGAAATCCAAAAGCTGCGAGTCTAGGACAACTTGTTTTCATAAACAAAGTCATTTCATCGCTTTCAGTGTCACAGTGTCTCCTTGCAGTTTTGTTTTGTGTTTAAACCACAGTTTATCTGCACCTCCTCTCTCTACTGCTCAAAACAAACCAGTCTGAAAGTGAAATTTCATGACTTGTGTGAAGACGTCTGCTTTCATATGACAGCGTATGCAGACACTGTAAAAGGCAAAAAAGTTTCTCTCATCTCTACGTTTCTGCTCTGAGTTAACGGCCGCCACAGGTGGAGATCAGTGACTTTCAGACTTCATGCTGCAAGTGAAGGTAAATACAGCGGGTAAAATAAGCATTGAACACGTCACCATTTTTCTCAGTAAATATATTACTAGAGGTGCTAATGACATGAAATTTTCACCAGATGT
>NW_013952576.1:1041614-1043212 GCF_001266775.1 Austrofundulus limnaeus | reverse complement strand
ATATGGTACTGGCAAACTTCAAATAATTGAAGGAAGGATGAATGAAAAAATGGACAGAAACATTCTTGATAAAAATCTTCTTCCATCTACCAGGATGATGAAGATGAAACGTGGCTGGACATTTCAGCAAGACAATGACCCCAAACACAAAGCCAAGGAAACTCTCAATTGGTTTCAGAGAAAGAAAATAAAGCTGCTGCAATGGCCCAGCCAATCACCTGACCTGAATCCAACAGAAAATCTATGGAAAGAACTAAAGATCAGAGTTCATAGAAGAGGTCCATGAAACCTTCAAGATTCGGACTGTTTGTGTGGAAGAATGGGCCAAAATCACACCTGAGCAATGCATGTGACTAGTTTCTCCATACAGAAGGCGTCTTGAAGCTGTCATTGACAACAAAGGCTTTTGTACAAAGTATTAGATAAATTTCAGTAAGCGTCTTCAATACTTTTTCCCTATGCCATTCCACATTATTACAAATAACTTCATTTCTGGACATTTATGGTTTGAATTCTTTGTATGTATGGATCACTTGAGTTGTTACCGACATCTGGTGAAAATTTCATGTCATTAGCACCTCTAGTAATATATTTACTAAGAAAAATGATGATGCGTTCAATACTTATTTTACCCGCTGTATATACAACATTTCTCCAATGGAATGTTTAATATTGACTGTGGAGGACCGAAGACCCAACCCCCAAGACACGAGGCAGACATAGGGAAGACCAGAGCCCAAGGGCCCGAGAGGGATCCCGAACGCAGAGCCCCAAGGGGCACCCGAATGGCAAGATCTGCGCACCCACCCCCCAGTCAGTTCATAGGGGAGAACTGGGATAGTCCCCCCAGTTCGGCTGGCAGTGCGGCTGGCAGCCGCACACCCCACCGGGGGTCCGAGTAGCAGCGGGCCCCCAGATAAACCAGCAGGAGGGGCAGCCCAGACTGCAGCCTGACAAATACCCAAACATACACACAATCGCACCATCCCACTCTCAATCCTAATCCCCACTCAATCAAAGACATACAAGGATGCCACATTCCACTCATACCCCCGATACACTGTGCTTATAGTCTGATTACTGTTAGTGTAAGATGCTTCATCCACATTATACAACAACTAAATCTGTCAAAGCAGCCACTAAATGATATATCCGGCTTCAGTATGAATCCATTAAGTTGTTTGTGGAGTCGTTTCAAAATCTTGCTACTGATAATTCGATGCTGTGTTAAAAGATTAGATATTTCTTTATTTGTAAAGCCAATACCAAGTTCTAACTTCACAGTATACTCAACATTCCTTATTTTAACGCAGTGCTAAGACCGCTTTTTTGTTTAAGAGTTCTCACATTATGACATTTTTCTAATAATATTATGACTTTATCATCATAATACTGTAACGACTGCGCATCGACTCAAGCATCAGACGGTTTGCACTCACCAGCGTTCTTTTATTTATTTTTGTAGGGAACAGGTCTACAAARTCCGAGCAGTCTCGGCCGTGGCTCACATCCCAAAATCACTGAAACTCACGCTCTCTCTCTCATTTCAACTCTCGCGCGCACACACCCAAGGTAAAACCACACCCCTAACAACACCC
>NW_013952576.1:1037779-1039935 GCF_001266775.1 Austrofundulus limnaeus | reverse complement strand
ACCAAAAACACATCAACTCAAAGAACCAGTACAGCATAACCAGGAACATTTAACATGCAACAATAACTCCTTAAGGATCATTACAATACTATGAATTTATTATCATAATATTACAACTTTTTTCTCATGATATTAGGACATTATTCTCGTAATTTTACAACTTTATTTTAGAATGACTTTTTTCATAATATTCTGACTTTATTCTCGTATGACTATTTTCTCGTAATATTACTTTATTCTCATATTATTACTACTTTATTTTCATATGACTTTTTTGTAATTTTATGACTTTATTCTCATGTATTTTTCTCATAATGTTGACTTCATTCATCTCATGCTTAGCCTGGCCCTTGCTTTCCTACGTAGCTCCGCTCAGTTCTAGTTTCCCTTCACTGCTCCGTCTGGGACTTCTCCCATTGACAAGGATTTTACTGGCAGATTTTTAGCCGGGCCAATCAGAGAACAGAAGGAGGAGTTTTGAAAGACGTCGACTTACTCCGCAGTGCCTGCTAGTTAGTTTAGCATACGGCAGTGGAGGAAGTGAATGGAGCCAGTCCGTGTTAATAAGGCTTCCAAATTAAAATAAATTTGTCTGACAAAGCAGCAGCTCTCACGTACAGTTATTTCTTTCGGCTCGGTACTTCTCTCCTCTCAGTAGGGTTGTTTACAGTACGCGCGATTTCCGGTTAGCTTCTTAGCTTAGCCTCCGTCACACAGCCACATACGTCGCAGCCAACTGATCCAATCATTTTAAACTTCAGCAGAGGTCACGCCTCCTGCAAGAAATCGATTCTCTATACATCAAGTCCAGACCCTTGTATGAGGCAAAGTTAGGGACAGGGTCTGGTTTAAACTGGGCTATCTCAAGCTATGACTTTATTCTCGTATTACTTTTTCCCATAATATTATGACTTAATTCTGGTATGTTTTTTTCCTATAAAATTATGACTTTATTCACAATATACTATGACTTTAATCTCGTAATTTAAATAAAAATCTTGTAGTGGGACACTAATACTCAGTCATATAAAATAACACTGTAAAGAACTATGAATATTTTCTTGAGAAAAAGACTAGTTTTAAAACAGCAGAAATCCACTTTAGTCTTTGCCCTGTTCAGATCATTACCTTGTCATCCTGTCAGAATCAAAAATCTATCTAAATTAGCAGTAAAATAGTAATTGGTAACAACCTTTCCACAAAAAAATCTAAATGAGCATGGTCTCTTATGAGGACCACATTTCTATAAAAGTAAATACCCCATCCCCCTTATGAACTTTGCAAATATTTGTTAGTCCTGCTGTGACAGATTTTCTGTGTATGCTTTAACTGTTTCAGTTGATTTAATGCACATCGGCGCCAAGATCATTTCACTTATGTTTTGTGTTGATACAGATGCACAAACAGAACAAACGCCACATTAATATTCCAAAGAGCCATTGGGCAAACCTTTGTCCGAGTTGCAGCAGATTGTCAGTCATTTGATTAGACTCTGATGTCAGTAGCAACACAAACAAACAGAGGAAATGTCTCTCTGATCCCCAAACACTGCTGCCCATTCAAAATAAGAATAATTTTAAAAAGCACACAAGCAAGAATCGTGGCCTAAAGTATAAATTAGGATATAAATAAAAGAAACATTTTAAGGCCTGTTTTATCAGATTCAAATCAAAGTGCAGCTGTATTGTTGTTACAAATAGTGGGATGAATTACGTCACTGAAAGTCAGTAACTGTCTATCAGCACTGACGGTAATATGAAATTGTGGCTTTCCGCTAGTGTCTAATGGTTACAGCACTTAGATAACACAAGTGAAAGCCAATCCTTGCAGTTGATAAGAAATGGTGTGTCGCTCTAAAAGCTTGGCCACATTATCATCTGTCTGATACAGAGTAAGTACCAGAATCAGCACCGCTGCTTCATAAAGGAAAATACTTTTATCGTGGCTCATTTTTCTCTTCCTGACTCACATATACACATACAGACACCCCCGAACACTTCATATGTCACTAACATAACTGCAAAAACACACAAACACTACCTCTTTTCTGGTGAACAGATAAACATGCATGAGGAAACAGCTTACAGCACAGATAAAACCACACACACACACACACACACACACACACACACACACACACACACACACACACACAC
>NW_013952576.1:1036003-1037614 GCF_001266775.1 Austrofundulus limnaeus | reverse complement strand
GAGAGAGAGAGAGAGAGAGAGAGAGAGAGAGAGAGAGAGAGAGAGAGAGGGCAGGAAAACCTGGTGTGAACCCTCCGGAGAGAGATGTCACAATGACAGAACAGATAAACCAAAGGAAAGCAGACTTTTCAGCACAGAGGATCAGAAAACAACAGACCTCTGTGCGCCCAGAGTGACGACATGCTGCTTATTAAATGTGATTATTAGACATGTCAGCTGCTGATGGTGTTTATAATCACTTACAGTCTCATGTGGAAATAGTTCAACATGTTTTTTTTTTTGTTAGTGGTGGAAGAAGAGACCTTTAGGACTCATCTTATTTTTAAAATCACTAGAGCCAAACTCCACAATCCAAAAACAGACTGAAGATGCAACAGAGGAGGCTGTAAAATCACCCAGGAGGAGGTGGTCTGAAAATTATTTGTTTTAATGTCTTTAGTTCCAAGTTTTATATCATACTTGGTTGCCTCAACATGGCAGGACACTACATGGTCCTGAGCTGTGCAGGTGCAAGGGAAAAAGGAAGAAAAAGCACTTCATAGTTATTGAGATATTTTGGTAACAGACACATGCACCCAAACAAGACACGATATTTCACTTTTCATGGCAGCAGACGATAAAAATAACTACCTTTTTAAAAGCAATAACTAAATAGCAGTGGTGGGCAGCGCTAATCCAAAAATTAGCTCCGCAATTTCTAAAGTACTTATGTAAATATTTAGGTCCACAACCTCAAAAGCGCTTATACAGTACCATAGAAAAATTTGCAGAAGCTAATTTTGAAGCACAAGTTCAATTTGACACTTTCTAGCTGGCAATAATTCATGTACAATACAGCCAAGGCCGGATTAACCATATGGGCAATTGGGCAATTGCCCAGGGGCCCAAGGTCTCCAAAGGGCCCTGAGCAGTGAAGGCACGGACACAACGGATGCGGGATATGCGTGGACATATCTCCCCACACTTCCTGCATCTGCGCTCTCTGTCCCCGCACTCTTCTCAGCTGTAACAGCTGTTTTATCCATTATTAACATATGGCAATGCGTTTTTCTGAGCCGTCTTTGAACGGCTAATAAGCGTGCGCGAACTAGTCCTGCAGATGAGATGATGGATAGGAGCTGCTGTGCTGAGCAGAGCCTTGCGGTGTAAGAGCAACTAAAACTTGGCACAGTTTTTACCAAACAAACAATGTAAGTTGAGTCATGCTGTTTGAGGCAGATAATGTTAGCTAAATGAAGAGTTACAAATTATATGTTTAGCTAGTTAACAAGATTAGTTGTTGTCACTTGTTACATCACTTGCCAAGCTAGTTTCTTAATGCTAGATAAACCCAATCGTCTTTCATTACTGTGCAGAAGTTGTACTGACTTGCTTTCCGCATATTTAAAATAAATCTTCATTGCCACAGTTACAAAGAACAAGGTCAGGGAGGATACAGACCAGTTACAGCAGCAGGGATCATAATGCAGACTTTCCTCAAGTAAGGAGAAATTAGGTCTATTATTCTTGAAGTGGAACAGTCTTTAAAAACTGGTGTATAGTTTGAAGTGTCTACTTTTGACATAATTTGTAACAGAGTCTCAGAGAACATGGATATATACATATATATAC
>NW_013952576.1:1032256-1033706 GCF_001266775.1 Austrofundulus limnaeus | reverse complement strand
TAATTTATAAATTATATAGTTTTCTGGTGTAAATCTGCTGTTTTACATGATTGTTGAATGAAATTAACAAAATTAATTTAAAAACATGACAGATATTTTGTGAAACAGATCCAGTTCAGATTGCTGTTCATCTATTAGTTTCTATAGTGGATATGAAGCTGTTGCCCTGTTTGGTCTGTTTCTGCTCCTCCATGTTGTCACAGACTCTAACATTGGATGGGATGGGTAGTGTTCTTGTTCAAGTCTATGTTTGCTTACAGTAATGGTGTTTTCCATCTGGCTACCTTTTGGCTGCTAAAACTTTAGATTTTGTTAATAAATAGTTTAATGAACAGTCAGTCAGTGGAACTGTACTGTGGCTGTCAGTAATTATGTGTTTTAGCCACTAAGGTGAGGTGTGATTTAATAAGAGAGGATGATAAATCACTCAACAGACCTCTAAAAATGTGTCCCCTCTCTTCTGAGATGATGGTTACGCCCTTGAGTGAAGGCACCAGCAAAATATCTGGTTTTCTCCTGCTTTTGTTAAACTGTCTGTTGGAGCTCTTGTGCTGCACAGAGAGGCTGCCTGTCACTGTGAACATGAGTTGAGATTTTCTCCTTATTGGTCAGTCAGCTTGAGGTGGGTCAGGTGACTGAGAGGGTTGTCTAATGTCGTGTTGCTTTTGTGAAAATGAAGGACACTTCCCTCGATCTCAATGTAGTGAGTCATGTTTACCAGATTATATTAATGTGTTTTGTTTTTATAGCATCATGTGAAGGAGTGTCCTTAACAAGAGGACATTGTATTGTATGTGTAGTTCAATGAGCATTTGTACATCAAAACACACTTAGAATTTGAAGTATTTAGTATATTTAATACATATTGCAATAATTTACTCTGTATTTTAACAGACTGGTAATCCTGGGGTCGTGATGATGGGGCCCTTGAATATTGTTGCCCAGGGTACAGRGAAGTGTTAATCCGGCCCTGAATACAGTGAGTAAAATAAGTATTGAACACGTTACCATTTTTTTCAGTAAATATATTACTAGAGGTGCTAATGACATGAAATGTTCACCAGATGTTGGTAACAACCCAAGTGATCCATACATACAAAGAAATCAAACCATAAATGTCCAGAAATGAAGTTACTTGTAATAATGTGGAATGGCACAGGGAAAAAGTATTGAACACATGAAGAAAGGGAGATGTGAAAAAGCCATGGAAAGCCAAGACACCAGCTGAACTCACTCAGTAATTAGAAAGCAAGCCTGCCCCTTGTCATTGCAAGTTAATATCAGCTGGTTCAGTCCCAAATGATGGCCAGGTGTCACACAAGAACCATCTGATGATGGGTAAAAGTAAAGAGCTCTCAAGATCTTCGCAACCTTGTTGCAAAGCATAATGATGGCATCGGTTACAGAAGAATGTCTAAACTTCTGAAGGTTCCAGTGAGCACTGTTGGGG
>NW_013952576.1:1028363-1031245 GCF_001266775.1 Austrofundulus limnaeus | reverse complement strand
GGCTGCTTCTTTGTCTTTTTCTTTTGTTTGTTGTAGATTTTTCATTAAAGAAGCATCAATAAAGTAATTTTAAAACTGTTTATTGGAAAACTGAAGTTATGCACTCTGGGTACATGATGGATTTGATTTGTGACGGGAAAACGAAATCACGGAGAACAGGAAACTATCTTCCCTTCAAAATAAGAGCTTGGATTTTAAAGTTTTCCATGTAGTTGTTCCAGTTGACCTCTAGATGTCAGTCTTCATCAGCAAAACATCTTTAAATCATTTCTGTGTTTCTAACACCGTTGCTTCTACCACTTATGTCAAGTATTGAGCTCCAGCATTTACACTTTGTTTTTTTAAAAAGGGAGCTCCGATTGTAAAGTAAAATAAATCCATACATATAAAATTTTAGTATGGATTACAAACGTTAACTATTTTAGCTGGGAGAGGGAGTTCTAAACACTGCCTTCCTGCTATGTAAGCAGACACAAAGCATTGTGGGAAATGAGAAATGTGACCCAAAGCAACAGTCAGCAAGGATGCATACCTTTCCAATAAGTGAGTTAATGTGGGAGGGTGCTGTTGGATAGATCACGTGTTGTGATTCATTGACAGCCAAACCTTCCGCTGTTCAAGATAATGATGACTGGTAGATAATGTTATTTATTAGAGGTACTGCATTTTAATTTTAGAATAAGCAAATCCGCTTATGGATTATAAAAATTATTAAGACTGCTAAAGCGCAAATGAAATATTTAGGTCCACAATTAGCAGATTTGCGCTTTAGCGGGCTGGTGCCCACCACTGCTAAATAGCTATCAGTTCTAAGACTTGAAAGAAAAGGGGAAACTGATTTTCTGAGTTGGCTTCTGCCCTGTCTGGTCAGTAAGTATTACTGCAGTTTTATCTTTCTTTTCTTTTTTCTTCTTTCTTTTTTAAGTCAGCAAAAAATCTCATAAATCATTTGATTAAATATAATGAAACTCATTTACAATTACTTAACATTTGGTGTCAACCTAATTATAAGTAGCAAACACAGCTAATCAACTTTAGACAACCAAAAAAAAAAAAAAAAGCTAAACTCAACCAGTTTTACAGATTTTGAGTTATAGTTTGAAGGGGTGATAGCTGAGAGTCTTTACAACACATACTCTGACTGCTAACAGATTGTGGCAATTTTTATTTAAAACTTTGGCAGTGAGAGCTATTCTTTTACTTTTTAATTTTACAACTTGTCTCAGTCTGATTGATCACCTAAATCATGAATAAATATAAATACCCACATACACCAAATAATTAGGTTTATATTGCATACAGACTTGTCTATATTGCAGCTAACAATATTCTACTCATCAGATTTATGTCTGGCATGATGTTGGAGTCTGTTCAGCGTGAGATGAAATAGGTTAAATCACACCATGACCTGAGACTGACTGCTGCCTTGTTTTCATTCCTACATAACCTACTCTGTCTCTGCTCTCTGATGTGTTTATATGACTGGATTAGGTCGGCTGGGATGGAAACAGAACAGAAAGTATGTATCGGAAAAACACCAAAAACAATGATTTATCTGGACCACTGTAAACTGATAATAACCACAGTTAATAATTCAGTTAATCTGATTTCCTGATTTTTACATTTGAAATCCAGGCGTCAAAAAGTTATCCTCTGCCAAAAGTCTGTTTGCATGTGATGCCTCCAGCTGTTCTGCAGTTTCAACACCAGTTTGATCATCTGTTCTGAATTTGAAGCACTCCACACTTTAAATTTTCACCTCAAGGGTTTGTGCCGAGCAGCCGGTCACGATGTTTCTCCCTTTGTGTGTGTTTGTGTATGTGAGAAGCTAAAAGCTGCCTGTATGGGTTATTTTGCTCTTGAACGTGCATACGTGTTTATCACGAAGAAATGTGAGCCTTTCTACTGTAGGTTTAAGTATGTTTGTGCATCACTGGGGGGCACTACAGAGATCACAGAATCCTTCTGGTCTAGAAAATCCTCGGACTCAACATAGCGGTCCCTGTGGGGCCTGGCATGTTGTGCCTGTGGATATGTGAAACAAAGTGACAGAGGAACCAGCCTTCTGATATTGACTGATGGATAGACCTGCCTGTCCTAACCCGCAGATGGAACACTCTTTTTTTAATATATCCTGATGCATCTCAGTAATCCAGGTAGGAAAAAAATCAAAAAGAAAAAATAAGTAGGTCCTCTGGATGGGTTCTTCTTTAGTGAAACGTTTCATCTCTCGTCCAAGAGACTTCTTCTGTCTGATGAGTTTCAGGTGAACTCAGCCTTATAAGCACTGCTTCCACCTGGACAAACAGGTTAGTCACATGCAAAAGAGGGCCATCGCCTAACAATAGGCTTGATTGTGAACTATGAACAATAGAGCTAATCTTTCTTTTTGGTTTTTTTAAAATAATTTTTTATACTTCAGGGCTTCCTGTAAGACCACGTCCTGCTGAGTGAAGACCGACGCTTTCTTGCCACTTAAAAAATAGTAGAGAGGCTTATGTAATGCCTCTCCTTTTGTGTCTTAACACAGGCGGTGCAGCCCCACCACCCAACAACAAACTTCAAATTTACCAGCATGTTTAAATCCTTATCAAAGACCTCTGCTGCCAGACAAACTTCTGCATCGCCACTTATCTTATGCTGAAAAATGCCTGCTGGAAGGCTTTTTTAATAAATGGTGGGAGGGAGGACCTTTGTTGGATTCAAGGAGACTTAATCAGTCATATATAAGTAAACAGAGCCTGAATGGAGCACTTCAAAAAGGTTGTTTTTTTAAACTGCAGCCAAATGTGAAGCTGCATTGATGTTTTTTTTAAATATTTTTATTCTGTGTGTGTGTGTGTGTGTGTGTGTGTGTGTGTGTGTGTGTGTGTGTGTGTGTG
>NW_013952576.1:1026166-1027968 GCF_001266775.1 Austrofundulus limnaeus | reverse complement strand
GTGTGTGTGTGTGTGTGTGTGTGTGTGTGTGTGTGTGTGTGTGTGTGTGTGTGTGTGAACTACTTTTAAAGGGGATGTGACATTAGTTTTTGTAATAATTCTAAATGCATTTTTGGAAAGATCATATTGATAACATATTGAAAAAAATCACACAGCTGAGATGAACAATTGTTGAAATATTTGCATGTGTTGTAAAAGGAAGTGATGTCAAAGGGGAACATCTGCACGTTAACGAGCATTGCTACAAAAACTAACTAGATACCACATAGCTGATATACAGTGTAGCAAATCACCAATGCACCAGAACTCAGACGTGACCAGAGCTAAACAACAAAAAATCTGAAGCTCTTGTGTTCAATAGTGTTTGAGTTATAAGCATATTTGTATGTCCAGACACCCCCATTTCAGATGGAGCCCCCTCTTCACATATGGGTCTATTGTAAAAACTGTTTGCTCACACAGTGTAGGTCAGACACATCTACATTACTACCAAATTTCATGTTGATTGGTGCAGTTCATTTTCTTAAAGAGTTTCCTTTGATGTCACTTTCTGTTTCACTTTAGCTGAGCCAAATTCAAAAGGACGTATACCAATTGGGTAAAATCACATGTATTATACAAAGTTTTGTAAATATAAAGATGTTTTCTTTCACTTCTTATATTTGAAGGATATGCATGTCACAGACACTTTATTGAAACTCTTGAAACAAATTCATTTTGGGAGTAGAGCAGCCACAAATGATTATTTTTTTAATAGATTAATCACCGATTATTTTTTCGATTAGTCGACTAATCGGATCATACGTTAATTGAATTTAAAACATAGAGCTTATCGTGCCAGAATGCAGCTGCTATTATATAACCATCGTTAGATTTTAGCTATATGCTAACTAAAAATAATTGCTGTGGAAGGCAAGTTCTGCTCTGCAGATATTGCACAGGTTTCTCTTTCATTTTCTTAAAAAGATCCCACACTTTTGAGCTCCATTACTGGGTAGCCATGATACCAGAGCCTGTCTGTATAATGTCTTGTGACGTCCACGGCCTACCCCAGTTACCACTACAGTACATGTGTGTCAAGGACAGAAAGGCAGATGTGGCAGTGGAAGGTGTCAAAGCAGTTTGGAGAGAAAAACAAAGTAAAGAACAAAAATAGTAATAAAACAAAACAATTAATCGATTATTAAATTAGTCATAGATTATTTTAATAATCGATTAGTCGTCGATTAATCGATTAATTGTTGCAGCCCTAATTCAAACAATAGTAATTTACAAAAAACTAAACAGAAACAACATAAAAATATATTTATATTGTATTAAGTTGTGTTCACCATTGTTTATATTATAAGCTGCTCAAATATAAAGGTAACACCAACACAGTCTAACTACACCACGTTCTTGCTCAATTTTTATTATGTCCAGCTTATTCAGTCCAAGATACTTCACTTTAAGTTTCTCCTCATATATTCTGCTTTGAAAAGGTTTAGATATAAGGGACTTACGGTTTTGTCTTCTCCTTCATTTCTTGTTTGTTTTTCTACAAAATCTGCCTCGTGATCTGCCTGTCGGCCGTCAAACTGGTATTAAATTTTTGAGTCTTCGACACTGGATGAACCTATTACGTACTGCTTTTGTGTTCGTAGCTGACCTGCGAACACAGGCTGCTCTATACTTTTGCATTGGGGACTTACTGCAAATGTCCAAATCTTGAAGGTTTCATGGGCCTCTTCTATGAACTCTGATCTTTAGTTCTTTCCATAGATTTTCAGTTGGATTCAGGTCAGGTGATTGGCTGGGCGATT
>NW_013952576.1:1014302-1026136 GCF_001266775.1 Austrofundulus limnaeus | reverse complement strand
TCTCATAAACCACTGGATGGATTTGAATGAAACTTTTGATGCTCACAAATAACTAGATAATGTCTGGAATCAACCCATTTCAAGATGGCCACCACAACCAACAGAGTGTAAACACAAAAATGGCAGAAAATACTGAGCTGAAATATGGTTTGTTTGTAGCTGAGCTTCATGTATAAAACATACTCCAAACACAACGTATGTCTTCCTTAAAACTTTGGCATAGACTGCTGGTGTTAATCCTGCCCGTCAACAAAATATCTTATGAATCACAAAACACTTTTTAAATAAAACTCTTGGAAAATAATCCTTAGGGTTTGGAGATAACCCAGTTTGAGATTGTTGCATGTAGTTAAAACTAGTCAACACAAAAAATGATAAAAAATCCGTTACTAAGCTAAAATGTAATGTAGCAGTGGCTAAGAGGCATTCACAATACTCTGAGTGTTACATCTTACTCAGTATTTATAGAAAGACTAATAAAAATAATTATTTTATTTGCAGTAATTAAAGGGGAAGAGCTTCACCTCCTCCAACAGACACAATGCATCCAAACAAAGCGCACACACTTTCCTGCGCTCCTCTCAGTGCACACACTTGAACACTGTCCACCTCGGTGCAAAATCATAAAAGCTCACAACTGCTGCCCTCAGGCCAGTTTTTACACAGACGAGAGCAGGTTTTTCAAAGAAGAATAGGCTTTTTTGTGTGAATGAACAAAGGGAATTTCCTTCCTCCCCTGGCTCTCTCTCCTCCTGAATCCTATCATATGGCACCGTGCGTCTCCCACACGCCTGTTTCTAAGTTACCAGCAGCATCGGCTGCCAATCCCCGTTTAATTGCCTCCTGTGTAAAGTGACAGCTGATGAGCAGCAATGAGGGGGAAGCTGTCCTCGCCTTTCCTCACAGATCACTCTCTGCTTCCCCTTTCAAGAGGGAGAGATTTCCACCTGAGAATTTTAGCTGCATCCCATCCACCTTCCTCCTTTGGGAAATTAAACAGTATTGTTGACCTAGACTGAAACTTCAGGAAATCAACAAAGAGGCTGGAGAGATATCACTATAATGGAGCATAACGACTTGCACAGTATTCTAAATTTAGAAAACTCACTCTGAGAAAAAGAAAATGGTGTAAGTTTGTGGAAAGGACATGCTGCGGATGGAGAAAACTTGCCAGAAATTAAAGTAAAGAACAGAAAAGGACAGTTTTGCTTTGAAAATGAGCACATTTCTTCACTAACCTTCTCCGATCCTGGAGGAAAAAGCCAAAGCTCCCCTGGTTCTCTGCCACCCTGTTGCTCCTCGTTCTCTGTTCTTTTGTTGAGTCTTCCTCACAAATAGTCCCTCCTCATCCTTACAGGGGCTGAAATGAGTAGCTCATGAAAGAAGCCAGGAACAAGAGACAGAAAACACACCAGAGTGGAGAAGAAACACACTCTTCTCACCCCTCAGTGGTGCTTGGCAGTGTTTCCTCATCCGTCAGAGCGCTGAGCGGCTGCAAGTGTGTGTGTGCAGAGAGAGGGAGAGAGGAAGGAAGATGAAATGATACTCATTGGGTGAGTGAGAGGGTGTGAGGGAGTTGGAGGGAGGAGGGTGAGCGTAAGCACTGGAGGGTGATCCTCTGTACAGTCTGAGCTCCTATTTGTCTCCCCGTCTGTCTCCTGAGCGTGCATTCCTTCCCGACAGAAGCCACAGGGTCAGCTGCTTTTACAGTAACGAGACTTGGTTTCCTCTGGAGGGAAAAGACTTCCTGTGTTAGTTCTCCACTCAGATTCCCTGATGGATGAAGGCATTCAGTTTGCTCTCTTTTTTTCTTTATTCCTTTATAAAGACTCCCTGCTGTAGTGCACTAATATTATCTTTAGACTCATTCCAGTCAAAGGTGGTGCAGTCTCCGCTCTCCTGTCTACGTTAAGAATGAACAACTCAAACTCATTAATTGTTCTTTGTAGCTTTGTGGATTAACAACTTCTTTCTTGATGTTCTAAATAATTTCTATGTGCTGCTGTAAATATTGGCCAGCATGTTGAAGAGTTAATTTTTTAAAGTTTTAATTAAATAGATGCCAGTTTTTAATCATTTATTCATTTCATTTAAAAATAAAACTAAAAAAGTTTATACACAAGAGAAAAAAAAATCACACTTGAAATGAAAGGAGGCNTTTACATACAAAATAAATAACTTTGACCCAAGTACAGAACCCTGTGGAACTCCACATGTGATATTACTAAGTTCAGATCTTACATCATTTATTTGTACAAACTGTTTCCTATTTTTCAAATAGCTAGATACCCACTGTAGTGCTGGACCTCTTATACCATATTTATCTAGTTTTTCAAGAAGAATATTGTGATTGGTGATGTCAAATGCTTTCCTTAAATCCACATAAATACTAACACAATACTGTTTTTGATCAACAACAGTTGTTATTTGTTCTGTAAGTTCCATGAGTGCCAGTTAAAAGTCTGCCATTTCTTTCTTGATTTTGACTCAACGGCCACATTGATTCAGAAACAGCCCCTCAAATCGAACAGTAAGTAAGCTCCAACAATGATTTTTCTAGGCATGACATAGCTCACTTTGATGACTTAGACTAAAAAAACATGTTAAATAGGCTGCCTTCAGACCCAGGCCTCCCTTGCAAAACAGATCTGTGAGCTCTGTGGGGGATCTGCCTGCTTAAATAATGGTTAATAATAAATTCAAATAAAATAAAAAATAAATGACTCTTGAATATCTTTGCTAACATCTGATCTTTATTCACTATGACAGTTGAGCTGAAGCTGTTGACCTCTGACCCCATGTGCACATAAGAGCAGTAGCCTACAAGTTCAGCTACTACTGCACATACTGTATACTGTATAAAATATTCCAAAGTTTATCTGAAGTCTTCAATAAATGCAGCTTAAATCTCAATATGTTTAGGTTGAACTTTTTTGTGCGTGTTGAAAACATATGGAGTTTCTACATCAGTTTAACAGTCATAATATCAGGAATTATTTCCCAGATCAGTAGTTTTGTTAGATTTATTGCTTCCTGATTTGTTTTGAAGGAGCTCTGCTGTTAAATTTGCAGATTGCTTTTCTTCCTTGGAGGTTCTTCTTTGTTGGTTTAAAAAATTTTGTTTCGCAGTTTTTTTACCAGTCTGACTCTTCACTTCTCGTAGTTAAACGTTTAGAAGGTAAAGAAAATGTGCCAATGTTTTACTTCTGTAAAGAGTTTTGATACTTTAAATCTGGCCTTTTGCTACTTTTACCTTCTAGCTTAAATATTATTACTTTTAAAAACATATCAAGTTGTAGGCTGTCTGTAACTTACATGGATTTTCCCTCATGTATAGAGCAATAGAATTTTTTCAAAATCTGTTTCAATTATTCTTTAACATTTCAGAGCCTGTAGGAGATACAAAAAACAACAAAAAACAATAACGTCAAATAACCATCTTCCAACCAACTCTGTCACTAGAAATAACTTCTCCACTTCTACTGTCCTCATTTCCTTCTGCTTTGCTTTGCTGTCATCTCTATGGCCAACAGTCTGTGTGAGCAAAAAGTGGATTTTTTGTAAAACTTACAGATTTTTGAGGCTCAATATACAAGTAAACATCCAAAGGAATATGTATGCTTTTAGCTGCAGTGTTTCTACTTTTAGTTAGCATTTTGTTACTTTTGTCTTTTAGCATTTTGCAACTGTTACCTAAAGTTTATCTATTTTTTTTTTTAGCATTTTGCGACTTTAACCTTTGAGCCAGTATTTTGCTGCTTTTAAATAACATTTTTCAAGTTTTACTTTTCAGTGAGTGTTTTGCTGTATTTTAACCTTTACAGTTTTTATTGATTGTTTGACGCAGCCTCAACTCAAAGCCCACATTTTCAAAACAGTTAAAGCAGAGGCCTAAACATTGGCACAGTGGTCAAAATGACACATTTTGTTTGCAAGAGGCAACAACTGTGTCAAAACATTTAAAATAAAGAACAAAGGCAAACTTTGCCTTCAAACAATTCGACTTTGACACAATGTATGAGCACCTCCCATCAATCATTACACAATGGGCAACAAAATACAAAATACAGCACTCATGTGTGAATCAGTGCACCATTGCTTGTCATTGTAGCATTTGACTGTACGTAGCTTACATGCCTGTGCCGTTTGTAGTCAAATTTGCCCTCTTGCAAAAATGCATCCAGAAGCCGATATGGTTTGATGCAAATTTTGTTGATTACATTCTTTTTTTTCAGACTGTGCCTGACAAATGAAATACAGTTTTTACTGATTGCTTTGACCTGTTTGAATAAACTCATCACCATCTCAAAAACAATCAATAAAAACTGTATTCCAACAGATGACACATGGAAATAAAAATAAAATCCTTTATTGTGTGAGAAATTAGGTAAATAAAAAAACACAGTCTCTTCCAGTAAAGAATAAAAATCTAGATAATCTAACTTCTTATTGATAGTAGGCCTTTACATTAGATTAGATTAGACCTTTATTGTCATTGTACAGAGCACAATGAAATTACAGTTCAGAACACACATTTAGAAGAAGACGGAACATAAACATGGGAGAACAGGTACTCTGGGTCATATTCCCACTGACCCTGCACAAAGCAAGGATCATCTTCATGAATCAATCATGCTTGAGTTGCAGTGCAGTTCTCACACCCTTCTGTTGTTTTTGTGTTTAAATAGAAAATAAACTTATCTTCTCATCACTTCCTCTTCTAAATGCCTTGAAATTGGCCNTTTAACAAGAGTCAACGTGAGCAAATACCAAGAACACAGGAGACCAAAACTTGAATAATAATAAAATGATTTGTTTATTTACACAGGGAGAGAGAAGTGGGGAGCGGGACCTGGAAGCAGAGGATTTGCAGAGGTAAGTAAAAGGTATCCAGGAAATAATGTTCAATAGGTAATGGCTTATGCTTACTGGTGAGGGCTTTGGGTTTAATACAGGAGAGGAGGTCCAGAGTCCAAAAATCCAAACGTGATATTTACAAGTGAGTGTTGTATTTACAGGTGATTGGGGAGGTGAAGAGGCAGCGCATGGAACAGGTGAGAGGCTCGGCAGGCAGGCAGACGTGACTGGGATCCAGAACAGTTCCAGGGTGATTTTCTTAATTCTGAAGACAAGTAAATACATAAAAACACGGAGGTTAGGCAAAACAGGTTTACAGAAACTAGTCACAGGCTGAGATCGTACCCAAAGCTGTTTGATGCTTCAGCGATGAGTTGATCCTCCAGTCTTCCTTTTAAAGCCAGCAGTGATGAGCCAGTTCCTATGCAGGTGCGTTCAATCAGCAGGTGCATTAACTCAGTGTTGCCAGATACGTGGAGAGGCATGAGGTGAAAATCACCAAAATGCCTCAGTACCTCCCCTTTAAAGATCACCTCCAGGCGATCTACAGCTTCTTCTCGGGATGTTCCCTGTAGAAGGTTGAGATGAGCGTAGGATCCAAGATGAAAGACCTCGGGATCCATGACCTCTCCTCAGGTCCATAGCCCTCCCAGTCCACAAGGAACTGGAGACCACGTCCCCTTTTCCTCACATCCAGAATCCTCTTGACTGTGTAGATGGGTTGATTATCCAGCAGACGGGCGGGTGGTGGGGTGTTGGTGGGAGGACACAGAGGACTGGTGGAGACTGGCTTTAGTTGGGACACATGAAAAGTGGGATGAATCTTCATTGAGGCTGGTAAACGGAGTCTGATGGCAGATGGGTTGATGATCTTTTCCACAGGAAATGGTCCGATGAACCTGGGTGCTAGTTTCCTGGGAAAATCTTTTAGATTAATGTTGCGTGTGGAAAGCCATACCTCTTGTCCCACCCTGTAAGATGGGGCGGATGAACGGTGTCGATCAGCAAATCGCTTGTTTTGTTGTGAAGTCCTGAGTAGTGCCTTCTGTGTTTGGTTCCAGATCTTATGGCAACGGCGGATGTGATGCTGTACTGAAGGGACAAAAACTTCAGTCTCCTCTCTGGGGAACAAAGGTGGGTTATAACCAAGAGATGCTTCAAATGGAGAGAAACCGGTAGCAGATGAGGAATGACAGTTATGGGAGTATTGTACCCAAGGTAAGTATGTGCACCAGGAGGAAGGGTTGATATTGATGACGCATCTCAGTGTGGACTCTAACTCCTGGTTGCACCTCTCGGACTGCCCATTAGATAGTGGGTGGTAACCAGAATTGAGGCTGACTGTAGCACCTAATGCAGAACAAAAAGCTTTCCACACCTGAGAGACAAACTGGGGTCCACGGTCGGAGACAATATCAGAGGGGATGCCATGAAGGCAAAAAAACATTCTTAACCAAGAGCTGAGCAGTTTCCAAGGCTGTGGGCAGTTTCACCAGTGGAACAAAATGAGCAGCTTTAGAAAATCTAACAATAGTGAGGATGACCGCGTTACCTTCAGATGGAAGTTGACCCGTAACAAAATCCAGGGCGATATGGGACCAAGGGCGGGCAGTGGACGTAAGAGACCAGCAGGTTGTTGGTCGCTGCTTTTATTAGTATCACAGACAGTACAAGCAGTTACGAACTCTTTGATATCTTGGTTCATGGAGGACCACCAGAAGTATCTTTTAGCGAAACTAATCATGCGGGAGATGCCAGGGTGACAAGTGAAGCGATGATTGTGAATCCAGTCCAATACCTTACCAATAATTGCCTTAGGTACAAATCTCATACCAGAAGGTCCAGTTCCAGGATCCGGATCAGATTGCTGAGCCAGGCGAATGGTGTTCTCTATATCCCAGGTAAGGGTCCCCACGAAACAGGTGTTGGGTAGAATGGTGGATTCTTTTTCAGGAGAATCTGATGGAGAGAAGAGTCTGGAAAGAGCATCTGATTTAACGTTTTTGGGTCCCGGGATGTAAGTGATAGTGAAGTTGAACCTGGTGAAGAATAGAGACCAACGGGCTTGTCATGGATTTAATAGTTTTGCATTTTGGAGATAAGCTAAATTTTTTGTGGTCAGTCATAATGACAAAGGGTATTTCTGTACCTTCAAGCCAGTGTCTCCACTCCTCGAGAGCAAGTTTTATGGCCAATAACTCCCGGTTCCCCACATCATAGTTGATCTCAGCAGGTGATAGTCGTCGAGAAAAAAAAGCACACGGATGTAGTTTGTTACTGCATTCAGATTTCTGCGAGAGCACAGCCCCTACCCCGAGATCCGAGGCATCAACTTCCACGAAGAATTGTTTCTTGGGATCAGGGTGGCAAAAGATGGGAGCCTGCGAGAAACACCTCCACGAAGAATTGTTTCTTGGGATCAGGGTGGCAAAGGATGGGAGCCTGTGAGAAACGAGCCTTTAACTCACCAAATGCGCTATCAGCCTCAGGAGTCCAGGTGAAAGTTTGTAAAGTAGATGTCAGTTGGGTGAGAGGAGCAGCGATTCTGCTGTAGTCCCTGGTGAACCATCTGTAGAAGTTGGCGAATCCCAGGAAGCGTTGTAGTTGTCTGCGATCCTTAGGGATTGGCCACTCTGTCACTGCTTTGATCTTTTCGGGGTCAGTACGGAACTGCCCCTTCTCCAAGATGAAGCCTAAAAATGAGACTGAGGTCATGTTGAACTCACATCTTTCAGCTTTGACAAAAAGTTGGTTCTCATACAGGCGCTGGAGAACWGCTTTAACATGTAGTTTGTGTTGTTCTTGATCGTGGGAGAAAATTAGGATATCATCAAGATAGACAAATACAAAATCATTGAGAAAATCTCTTAGAACGTCATTAATCAGGGCCTGAAACAGTGCAGGGGCATTAGCCAGTCCAAAAGGCATAACGAGGTATTCAAAATGACCAAGGGGGGTTTTAAAGGCAGTCTTCCACTAACCTTCTTTAATGCGAACAAGGTGATAAGCCTTTCTTAGATCCAGTTTTGTGAATATGGTGGCGGAATGGAGCTGATCATAAACAGAGTCGATGAGAGGTAATGGATACTTATTTTTTACTGTTATTTGATTTAACCCTCTATAATCAATGCAGGGTCTCAAGGTCTTGTCTTTCTTAGCTACAAAAAAAAACTGCTCCTAAGGGTGATGTAGATAGTCTAATGATAAGGTTCTATTTTTGCTAAAAACTGGTGTAAGATCATGGTAGGCCTCAGGAACTCCAGACAAATCAATCTCCTCAATAGGTGGTTCCTCCCCTTTAACAGAGGTGGTAACAGCCGATTGTAAACAGACTTTAAGGCAGTGAGAACTCCAACTTTCTATCCTCCTTTCTTTCCAGTTAAATACAGGATTATGYGTGCTGAGCCAAGG
The DNA here is from genome assembly GCF_001266775.1 of Austrofundulus limnaeus. NCBI lineage: Eukaryota > Metazoa > Chordata > Actinopteri > Cyprinodontiformes > Rivulidae > Austrofundulus > Austrofundulus limnaeus. The sequence continues at coordinate 1,017,868 of NW_013952576.1, read as the reverse complement.
AAAACCAAAGATAAGTTGAGGAGAAAGGGAATCAAAAACAAAAAACTCACCGATCTCATGATGGTTTCCAGAAACGATCACTTGTAGGTTTGGAACCTTGTATTTGACCTGAGACAGTTGTTGTCCAGTGAGCCCGGTGATGGAACGGGGTGGGTCGAGTGGTGAGATGGGTATACCCAATTGTTCCACCAGATCGCTGGAGATGAGATTTTGTTCTGACCCAGAATCAACGAGAGCAGAAATGGGTAGTTTAACCTGATGAAAAACAACTGTGGCAGGTAAGGAAAGCAGAGAGTTAGGGGAGAATTTAATGTCCTTCGTCAGCCTCCCCTGGGTTACTGACGAACTGGCCCGTTTCCCCGACGTGGACATGAGGCGACGAAATGTCCCGGATTCCCACAGTGGATGCATAATTTTGCTTGAAAGCGTCTCTGCCTCTCTTCTGGTGTTAAACGTGTTTGTCCGACCTACATGGTTTCTGGTTCGTTACCAGTTGGTGAGGAATCAGGAAGTAGAAGTTCGTTGTTGGGTGCGGAAACAGGTCTCCAGGGATTCTGGGAGTTGTAGTCCCGTTCTTTTCTCCTTACACGGAGTCTGTTGTCAATTCGGATAGACAAAGCGATTAATTCGTCCCAACTGATCTTTAATTTGCTCGGACAATGAGTTTACAAAGATACCTGTGCCAACTCTTCCCAACCCGCCTCCTCAGCAGCAATGCGGAAGTCCATGGAGTGCTCAGCAACAGACCTCTTCCCCTGGCGTAGATTGATTAGACGTTTAGCTACTGCCTCCTGCTGGAGAGGATGATCAAACACACGCTGAAATTCTCGGAGAAAAACTTGAATGGTGAGGGTTTCAGCGGAATGAGCCGACAAAAAGGCTTGTGCCCATTTTAAAGTTTTTCCTTTAAGAGAGGTTACAACATACTGTATGTGATTTGCGCTGAATGATTGGGAAAAAAACAAGGGAGATCGGGCAAAGGCTAATTTGCATTGCAACAAAAAACCTCCGCATTGATTTACATTACCATCGAAGAATTCAGATGGCTTGAGATCGGGTTCCCGGGAGGGAAAAACTGGTACCGGTGTGGCAGGAACTGGAGAGGGCACTGGAGCGGAAGGAGTGCTGGTGTTTAGTCTGTTATCAATGGAAATTACACTTTGAGAGACTTGATTTAACATGGACTTGGTTTCTAGATGTAACTGATAAATAACTGATTTAACATATGTTCATGATCTTTAAGTTTTTGTTCTGAATAAGTGTCGGACCCAGGATTATTCCCGGTATTGCTCACGGACATACTGCTTGGCTGAAGCATACTATCACGATTTAACAAGAGTCAACGTGAGCAAATACCAAGAACACAGGAGACCAAAACTTGAATAATAATAAAATGATTTGTTTATTTACACAGGGAGAGAGAAGTGGGGAGCGGGACCTGGAAGCAGAGGATTTGCAGAGGTAAGTAAAAGGTATCCAGGAAATAATGTTCAATAGGTAATGGCTTATGCTTACTGGTGAGGGCTTTGGGTTTAATACAGGAGAGGAGGTCCAGAGTCCAAAAATCCAAACGTGATATTTACAAGTGAGTGTTGTATTTACAGGTGATTGGGGAGGTGAAGAGGCAGCGCATGGAACAGGTGAGAGGCTCGGCAGGCAGGCAGACGTGACTGGGATCCAGAACAGTTCCAGGGTGATTTTCTTAATTCTGAAGACAAGTAAATACATAAAAACACGGAGGTTAGGCAAAACAGGTTTACAGAAACTAGTCACAGGCTGAGATCGTACCCAAAGCTGTTTGATGCTTCAGCGATGAGTTGATCCTCCAGTCTTCCTTTTAAAGCCAGCAGTGATGAGCCAGTTCCTATGCAGGTGCGTTCAATCAGCAGGTGCATTCACTCAYTGTTGCCAGATACGTGGAGAGGCATGAGGTGAAAATCACCAAAATGCCTCAATGTCTTTAACAAACTTATTTGAATCATTCTCTTAATCAAACACATCAAACCAACAATTTTATGATCACTTTCCCGATCATTCCACAATCTTATTCCTTGAACTGAAGTGCATCGATCCTTCAAATTTGTTCGAATTTTAGGTTTTATAGACATCTCAAGTCCCTTAAGATTATCTAAACTTTCTCTCTTAACAAAATATAACAGGATGTTTAAAGGTAATTTTTATTAGCCTTATACATAATCTGCAAGATATTATAATCAACCAACACATAAAAAATTAATAATTTCAATTTAGAAAATAATATATTCGATGGGTGACAGTAATGTTTTCTGGTGATAATTCTGATGGCTCTTTTCTGTAAAATAAAAATAGGATTTATGATTGTTTTGCACACTTCACCCCAGACTTCAACACAGTAAATCAAGTGTGGAACAATTATTGCATTATGTAATATAAACAGTGTTTTGTCATTAAATACCGTATTTATTCATGTATAATATGATCTTGAGAATAATTCGATCATCAGTTTTTGAACTTAAAAAGCATAAAAAATCTAATTACTAATAACCCGTGTATAATATTACCCCCCTACTTTACGGATGATTTTTATGGTTAAATTTCTAGTATTATACATGAATAAATACAGTAAGTCCCTTACTTTGTATAATACTGCAATGGATTTGGCTATTTTTGTTTTTAAATGGTTTATGTGAGATGTCCATGTCAGTTTTTCATCAATAATGAAGCCCAAAAACTTCACCTCACTGACTCTACAAATCTCCACATCATTAATTCTAAATGGAACATCAACAATTCTCTTTTTATTGCTAAATGTCATATAATTAGTTTTATCCAAATTTAGTGACAATTTATTAAGTTTAAACCAGGTTTGTATTTTTACAAATTCTGTTTGCATTATTTCCATCATCCGTTGTATATCATTACCCAAACAAAAAAATGTGGTGTCATCTGCAAATAAAACACATTTAAACACCCCTGACCAGTGGCGGCTGGTGGATTTTTCTCCAGGGGGGCTACAAGTCCAATATAGGCTCATCTCCAAAAGCAATCAAACATGTACTAAGTTGTATCAAGCCAGTGTATTTATTAAACAAATAAAAATAATAAAACAGCATTACAATGTCATGAAGTGTATTTTCTGTACATAAATCTTGCTCTTCTGTAACTGAGAAGCAAATTTCTTCATGACTCTGGTTAAAGTCAGGGATGCTTTAACAAGATTCTTCTCTATATAGCATGATGTGATGTACCTGAGGAAAGTCTGGATTCTCTTCAACGTTGAAGCTCCTCTCAAATTCAGCTGTGGTCAGAGGAGATGTGATGAGAGTCTTCAGCAGAGTCACAGTCTCTGAAGGTGCCATGGTCTTCAGTGCTGCTTCAAAGAACTGTCCTGCAGAAGCCTGTCTGTCTACAGCACAGTAGCTCTGATCAGATGTTTTGTGAATGTCTCAAGCTGATGTCACAAACCTAAAACAATAAAAGCACAAATTTAATTCAATATGGAAATGGCTACAAGTGAAATTTCTAATATATAGAGAACAATTAATATTATTTTAATAACAACAAATTGTTGCACCTCTAGGGTAAAC
>NW_013952576.1:1006704-1009888 GCF_001266775.1 Austrofundulus limnaeus | reverse complement strand
CATAAGAACAAGTGGGGGTGTTGAATATTGTTTTCATGTTGACTTCCTGTTGTGGACGGAGTTTTGCGCAGGTGACACCGTTTTTCTAATAAAAGGCCACAGGTTGCTCCGATGAGCACTGCACTCAGGCCAAACGCATCAGATGGCTCTGTGGGTTGATTTGGTCCATCTCTCCTCGGCATTTCCAGCCCTTTACTAATGGCAGCGTTTATTATCATACTATCTACGTGGAAAATGAAAAGTAAAAAGATGAAGCAACTGGACTTGTGTTTTGGAGCTGTAAACACATGGAGGTGCAGATTTAAACAGCGTGACTTGAGGTTAGTGTCTTATCGATCCTTCACCCCCCTCCTCCTGATGAAAAAGTCAGATGGAATGTGACATGGGCGTTCACACTGCAGTCACTTTGAAAACATCAGATATATATTCAATTTAAAACCACATACTGAAACGGCCTGGGTCGGATTTGAAAAAATCGGATTTGTCTCGTTCAGACTGTCATAAAACAATCGGATATGAGTCAGATGGGTCAAAAAAAATCAGATTTGGGTCGGATTTGCCTGCAGTGTGAACGTAGCCTAAGATGCAGTTTACATGCCATTTGAAAATATATTTCCTCAAAGGTATTTTGAATTTGTAAAGAGCCTCACTGAGTGAGAAATAGTGTTAACCCTCCTATCGTCCTCAAATATAACAACAAATTTGGTCCTCGGGGTCAATCTGACCCCAGGGATATTTTCCTCGTGAAAATGATTTATGGAATATAGTTGATCATGTTTTTGTGACAGGCACTTTGTTTGTTTGTTGAATACATAAATAACCCCTTGAAAATCAGTGAGATGACCTGTACTCTAGCGCCACCATCAGGCCAAACCTTTAAATTAGAATTTATTTATCTTGAATTTTTTCATACAAATCTTCTCAAATTTACTTCTCAACGTTAATGACCACAAGTCTCGTTTTGGTGATGATGGATAGGACCTTTACTGTAGTGCCAGAAAAACTTTCAAGTTGAGAGCACATTCATGACTCTCACAGAATGACCATGTCAACTACATCCAAGCCTTTCCAACTTTCCACACACGCTTCCCCTCTAAATTTGTCATCCCAAGCACCATATTTTTTATAGATGGTGTTACGAAGAGCTCGAATGATGACTTGATGTCATCAACATGGCTGACTGCATATCTGGTGGGTCCTGGAACCATTTTGATAATATTACTAGTGGTACGTCTACCCTGCTTTTTCAGTGGAGAAATAGACCATATTATCTTTCCATTTCTGGAAGAGATGTCTGCAGGTGGTTGAGAGACAACAGGAGGGTCACCACTCTCATTCTCATCAGATGAGAATTCCTCAATATCAGGGTCCTCCTGAACACAGTCCTGTCTCAGAGACAATCTCCTCTAAGTCACTTTCACTGTCCAAGAGCTGTTCCAAAATATCTTTGACAGTAAACCTTTTCCCAGAAGACATTTTCAAAGAGAGAGCGTGCAGATTGCAGTTTACTCAGAGCACAGTGAGGAATGATTTGGATAGAGGACCGATGCAAGCTTTTATATTTGCTCCTCCATGATTTTGCATGAATGACCAATGTACTTGCAGGAATACCCCACCCTCCATAGTGTGGAAAAAAGCAGTTCTATTTTGACAGATGTGAGTTCAGAAGGTCACACACACACACATTTATGTCCATGAAGCGGGAAGTATCAAAATAAATAATAAATAAATAAAACAAAATATATCAACTCAAATGTATGAACTGCACCTGCAGGTGTGGTCATGTAAGGTCACACACACTGACAGACACGTTTTAACAGCTAAAACAACTTTGAGTCAAATTGACCTCTGAGGACGATGGGAGGGTTAAGAGATCAGCAGACAGTTAAAGTTTCACTTTCAGTTGCACCAGTTGTTTGAGAGCCTGCAAGAGTCATGGGCGGGGTGCGTGGGGAGGAGGGGGTACTCTGCCATGAGGAAGTTCGTCTTAAAGACACGTCCCAGGGACGTTTCTGGTCCCCACCTGTCGTTTTGCTCCTCAGCTTGGCTTCCTAAAAAGGCTGCAGGATTTCTCTAACATGCATGAATGAGTCAAAAGCAAGCTGAGTGAAACTGACCCCTCCCAAAAAATTAACCACAGAAAAAAAAGATGCAAATATTATGAGTGGTTAGTGCTTCGTTTGTGCGGGTTTGTGCACTTGAAATTGTCGTTTGTGCTGCTATGGTTTTTTATATATTAAAGATTATTTGTAAGGGTCATTCAGGGGTCACCATCCCACCCGCTTGCTCCAAAATGAACCAAAAATTAAACAAACTAATCGAATTCTGTAGTGTCAAAGCAAGCCTTTGGACATGTTTTTTATGAGATTATAACATGATATAAAACTCAAAAAAGTTGATTTTACATCATATTGCCCCTTTAAACATTAAACCGATGGTGCATCAGTCAACAACAAGGTAGCCACATATTCTGCTTTTTGTGACATATACATGCAGGACAAGATGTTATTGCTGACCTCGTCTTGAATTCTTTGCCCTGACCTGACAGTGAGGAACACCCTGTAATGGTGCGAGCCGGCCTGTCCTGCACACTCTTCTGCTTCTCATTGTAACATGGCAGTAGCAAAGCCTAAATGTGTCCCAGGAGTGCAGTGATACTGGTTCATTTCACACATGCAACAATGGATCAATGAGGTCACAACCATCCCTGAAAGGTCATTAGGGGACCACACTGACAGCTTCTTCAATCATGTTGATAAAGTGCCAAAAAGCCACGTGTCACATAAATTGAAATGAGAACCAAGGTGACAATAACCCTCAAGTCAGCCCTCAGAGGAACAGAGAGCATTGCTCAGAAAATCGGGGAAGCAGAGGGCAGGAACATATGGTCAAATCTTCTTGACGCTACCGAGCCGGTGAGCAAGAGCTGCTCCTGTGGTGCACTGTGGAGACTGTGGGGTTTTAACTGGTGGGTGTTGCTGTCGCACACATAGCCACATGCTGCGTAAGAAGATGAGCTGACAGGGACGCCTGAAGCACGACATGAGGTGATTGGCCTGTATGATGTTCAGCCAGGAGGAAATATGCCGGGGAGAGATAGAATGTCCTCAAAGTGTGTGTGTGTGTGTGTGTGTGTGTGTGTGTGTGTGTGTGTGTGTGTGTGTGTGTGTGTGTGTGTGTGTGT
>NW_013952576.1:1002781-1006064 GCF_001266775.1 Austrofundulus limnaeus | reverse complement strand
CAATAGGGTTCCATGCTCCACTAGAGACATGGAAACGTTGCTGCTTTGCAGCTGCATTACCCTGCTCCGTGTTGTTTTAATGTACATCTAATAAGTATCTAATAAATATCTAGTAATTATTTAATGTACAACTACCATTTGGAATCAACACATCAACAGTGACCAACAGGGAAAATCCATATAACTCGGTTTTAAAGCAGTTTTAAAGATAGATTCATTGACAATACAGTACGTACTCTGAATGTGACATCTCTGACCTGACTTCCAAGGTTTGACAAAAACTGATGAAACTCTTTCATTTCCTATTGCCTCAGTCTCAAACTTTGGCATAAAACATGGTGGCTGATCTGCATTCCGACAAAGAATGTTAGTTTTTTTAAGTTAAATCCAACTTTATGCCTGCAGGTTTTTTTGTCCCAATATGAGGTTTAAGCATTAAACATGAAGAAATTTGCCGAGCAGAGCTGTGATGAAACTCTGCTGGAACTGCTGTCTGGATCACTCACCCACAGAACCAGATCGCAAATATTATATATATTTCCTTTAAACTCTTCTGAAATATTGAGTGTGCTGAAATGTAAATGAGGTCATGCTAAACAAACACAAAGCAGAGAAGCTGTGCCTTTTTCACTAAAACCCGTGCTGTCTGACGGTGTACTGGTGGACGAGTCATTTTTTTTTTTTCCTGGAGTTTCGGCGTCTCGGTGGACTGGTCAGCGACCATGTTCAGGTGCAGGGTCACATTCATGACAAGCTTCTTGTTTGAACTGTCTGCCAAGCATCTGTGCTCAGTAATGATACAAGGTGTTTACCATCTCTACAGCACCTGCAGCTTTGCAGAGATGGATTTTAAACGATCACGTCTCAATTCTCCTTTCCTTCCTCTGAGACTTTCAGATGGTGAGAGCAAATCTGTCAGGTGTGATCCGTCTTCCTTTGGGCTACACTTCTTTTAATTATTTTTAGCTAATTCAATAAAAAAGAGGAGACAGCAGCAAACTGGGTGAGATTTTATTTCATGTCTGAAAATGTGCAGTGTTAAAATAAATTATGTGGGTTTTTTTTTTGTTGTTAAGGATCAGTTTCTCTCTTTTCTGAGAAGCCATGAGAGCAGCATTCTTTATTTAAGATGGTTTAAGTGGAACTTAAAGTTCTAATGAAAAATGTATCCAACCCATAAATTAGTGTCAGGCAGCTGATGTTGTGTAGTCTCGTGGTAATTTACTGAGTGAATGCTGTTGTCAAGGGTTTCTCCAGAGCCCTGCTTAAAGCACCAGATGGAGGTCAGAGAGGAAACAGGGGAATTGGACAAATCCTCACAAAAGTCTTTGCTCATCCTCAGGTCTTTAGATAAGCAACGCAAATTGGGAAATGCATCTTACTGCTTTTAATTAATCAGTCTTTGAATGTCACTTTGTTGTTTTATTGTTTTAAATTAGGAATCAGAGTAAATGAGGATAAATTATTGTCCTGATGCATCTCAGTAATCCAGGTAGAAAAAAATCAAAAAGAAAAAATAAGTAGGTCCTCTGGATGAGTTCTTCTTTAGTGAAATGTTTTGTCTCTCCTCCAAGAGACTTCTTCAGTCTGATGAGTTTCAGGTGAAACTCAGCCTTATAAGCACTGCCTCCGCATGGACAAACAGGTTAGTCACATGCAAAAGAGGGCCATCGCCTAACAATAGGCTTGATTAACTCTATTTAGTCACATGCAAAAGAGGGCCATCGCCTAACAATAGACTTGATTAGCTCTATTGTTCATAGAGGGTCATGCCACATCATCTGACTCGTGTCGTGTTATGTGTATGTAGTGAATGCAGGCGGGGCTCGACATACCTTTGTTGACTTTCCCTCTTTGTGTTGGTACCATTGGGGCCCTGATTCACACCTTTTGCTCACAAGTGGCTGAGTCATACTTACAATAACAGTGTTGTAGGAGGAGGACAACTGGACACGAAGGCCTCCGTCTCTGTTTAATGGTGGATGGTTTTTCTTCACAAAGATGGCTTCCCGATAAATTATATTATTTTCTATTCAGTCAGAAATTACCAAAAAATATAATCGCTTTTCATTCTTTAGAGAAAATCATTTCCTTTATATCAAAACCTTTTGGATCAGTTTGTAAAATATTTCTACATAAAATCTCAAAATTGTAAGATTTTCAAGATAGTTTAAGCACACAGGCTTTGTTGTAGAGAATGTCAATTCAATATCAATAATTCTGACAAAAATATGTCCTTTTTTTGTGTTGGTTAATATCAGTTATGCTACGTTCACACCGAACGCGTTTTGAGCGGCCATAAAGCGCAAAACGTCTCTCGTTGGACGCACTATTTTCAGACCAAAGAACGCTCTAGTGTTCAGATCAGAACAAGCAGCGGTAGCAGCGAGGAGTGGGAGGAGCATGTCCTGGGTGAGCGCAAGGCCGGATTAACCATATGGGCAATTGGGCAATTGCCCAGGGGCCCACGGTCTCCAAAGGGCCCTGGGCAGTGAAGGCACGGACACAACAGATGTGGGATATGCGTGGACATGTCTCCCCGCACTTCCTGCATCTGCGCTCTCTGTCCCCCGCACTTTTCTTAGCCGTAACAGCTGTTTTATCCATTATTAACATGTGGTAATGCATTTTTCTGAGCAGTCTTTGAACGCACCATAAACGTGTGCAAGCTACTCCTGCAGATGAGATGACGGACAGGAGCTGCTGTGCTGAGCAGAGCCTCGCCCTGCAACTAAAACTTGGCACAGTTTTTACCAAACAAACCATGTAAGTTGAGTCATGCTGTTGGAGGCAGATAATGTTAGCTAAATGATGTTAGCACATTATATAATGTTTAGCTAGTTAACATGATTAGTTGTTGTTACCTGTTACATCCCTTGCCAAGATAGTTAATGCTAGATAAACCCAATCATCTTTCATTTCTGTGCAGAAGTTGTGCTGGCTGCTTTCCACTTATTTAAAATAAATCTTCATTGCCACAGTTCAAAGAGCAAAATCAGGGAGGAGACAGACCAGATAGCCTACAGCAGCAGGGATCATAATGCGGAGTTTTCTCAGGTAAGGAGAAATTATGACTATTATTCTTGAAGTGGAACAGTCTTTAAAAACTGGTGTATAGTTTGAAGTCTCTACTTTTGACATAATTTGTAACAGAGACTCAGATAATTAACCACACACAAAAAAGATGGAGGTTAAGTCACATGACTGGATCACATGTTGTTGAGAAACCAGACAGGTATCAGGACAGGGTTCACAGATATTTCAGAAGTACTCTTCATACTCC
>NW_013952576.1:996461-1000251 GCF_001266775.1 Austrofundulus limnaeus | reverse complement strand
CGAAATAAACATTTGAAATATATGAGTTTGTATGTAATGTATGAATATAATATACAAGTTTCACTTTTTAAATGGAATTACTGAAATAAATCTACTTTTTCATGATATTCTAATTTTATGACCAGCACCTGTAGTAGTGTATTTGCAGTTCTATCAAAATACCCTTAGAATTTGAAGTATTAAGTATATTTACTATATATTGCAATAATTTACTCTGTATTTTGCCAGACTGGTAATCCTGGGGTCATGATGATGGGGCCCTTAAATATTGTTGCCCAGGGTACAGTGAAGTGTTAATCCGGCCTTGGGCAAGTGTAATAAAATAGAGAGAAGTAATATAGAGAAGAAAATGGCTTTGATTTTTTTTTACTAAAAAGCAAGTGAACGTTGCGCACAGCAGATAATTAATTCACCAGATGATTTAGAGGCGATTTGCTCAGTTTTGTCACTCCAGAAGCTGCCAGCTGACAGACTTTTTTCTTTTTCTTTTTTATTTTTATTTTTATCCTGAGCAGCTGATCCACGTCGGTGCTGATATATCCAGACAGGAAATCCAACTGCACACGGTCGATTTCAGGTAAAGATCTCCAGTCCGTCTGTTTCGGTTTTCAGTGGGAGATGCATCGAGTGGCGAAAAGTTCAGATATTTGAACTCTGGCGGCCGCTCGGGCGGCGGCAGCTTCTGCAGCACTGCATGTGCGGAAAACGCTCTTCGTCCCTTCTGTCTTCCTTGCGCGGCGCCCAAAACGTACGTGACGTGACGCACGACCCCTAGAGGCGCCTCCACCATAGACTTTGCATGTACTGTAAATTGGCCGCTCCTGCCGTTCAAAATGCGTTAGGTGTGAACGTAGCATTAGCTGTGGCAACCATCTTGAATTTGAATTACTCCAAAAACTTAAAACACTGTGGATGAACATGCAGGGGTTATTTTCACATTGAGATATAAAGATTGTTTCCACATTCAAGCTAAAACAGTTGGATACTATGCTCATTTTCCTTTCAAATCACTGCAAACACAATCAAAATTAATCTACAAAACTTTAAACAAATCAGACCATCGATAAAATTCAGTTCTGCTAAAATGTTCCTCCTTTCTGATATTTTCACACACAGACTACTGCATCACAACCTGGTCACTCACTGGAGACACAACTTTAAAACCAATAGAAATGTCATTCAAAAAATCTTTAAATCTTTTTGATCAAAAGCCCCTGTCATTTCATCAGTGTAATATTTTGGAAAAACATAAAATGCTCATTAAAAAATCATTTTAAAAATAGTTTATTTTACGAAATTCTTAATGGATTAGCTCCACCTACACTTTCTAACTACATTAAACCAAGGACTGACAGACGTTTTAGCACCAGAGCCTCCTCCAGAGGAGATCTAGAGATCCCTCACAGGAAAACAACCTTTGAACAAAGTGTTGTCAGTCAAAGGAGGTCACTTTTGGAACAGCCTCCCAACAAACATAAGGGAATATCCCAGTTACTGAACATTTATAAAGCACCTTAAACAGTCTCTTAAGAGTTACCAGTCATGTACTCACTTTGATTTATTTTATTGTTTTAATGTCATTTGTCTTAACGTGTGTTTATGTGTTTTGCCTGATAATGTATATTGTGATCTTGTGCTGTTTTATCTAAAATAATACAAGATTTATTACAATATTTGTTTAATTGTCTAATTTCAAAGATTATATTAGATTTTGATCAAATAAAACCCAAACCCCCGACTGTTTTACCCTCCAGACTCCACAGCACACAGAAGATGAAGAGCCTCTCAGACAGGCTTTTGAGTTGCACCTTTGCCACGTCCTGTTTTCTGTGAATCAGCCGTTTGTCTAGTCGATGTCATCTCCTGCCACATATGAAATGATAAATTGGTCCTGGTGTAGCTCTGAAACAAAGTCACTGCACCTTGAAGTCTTGCAAGTGTCATCATGTTGCAAGGACTCGGGTCAGCAAACTTTTCTCTCACTCACAGCTTTTTCAGCATCTGCTGACAATTTAATGAGTCACTTTTCTGCTGGTCAATCTCAAAACAACAACAACTAAACACCCTGCAGTGTACTCAGTACAGCTTGTCAGGTTTTAGCCAAACAAATGAGCAAATGCCAAAAACATTAATATACATTTCTTATTTAGTCTTATTCAGTTCAGAAAAACATAAGAAACAATAGTTTTTGTGTGAATATGTGAATTCGACGCAAAAGAAACAAATTTGTTATAAACAGACAAGGTTTAAAATACACAGTTTAATATTCTGGTTAAATCACATGTCAAACTGAAGGCCTGCAGGCCAAATCTGGCCCTCATTATCATTTTATTTGGCCCTGAAGGTAATTATTTATGTGTGAAACAGTTTTAAGGTTTTACTTTTTGGCACCGTATTTAGTGCATGCTTCTCATGCACCTGACCAACTTTCAAGTTTTTTTCTATTTTCTCTTCTTATTTTAAAGCAAAATAATTAGATTTTTAGTGAAGGTTGTCTTTTGTTACCCGATTTTTTTAGAATGAGATAAAATGTATCTGAAAAATAGTAAACGAAAAAGCTATTGATAGTAAGACATAAGAAATGAATGTTATTGATGCGTTTTTCAAATTGAATCTTTTTACTTCTGTAAAATCTCATTTGTATTTCTAGAATAATTATTTGTTATATAACGTTTTATCAATAAATATTGACAGAAATTAGCCCTTGGATTGGACAAAGGCTGTGTTTAAATTTAGGGACAGGGTCCTTTGAAGAACCTACCTGGTCTTGGTGGGCCGGGACCTTGGTCGACCGCAAAGACTAGAAGACGTGAATTTGGATGGTCCTTCAGCTTTATTCCTGTCCTTTACAAATGCCCTTACCTCAGCGTATGTCCTGTCACACTATGGTGGACTGAGAAGGATCCACCCTTCAAATTGGGGAAAAGGGAGGACACATTTGTTGAAGGAGTCTTTGAATTTGGACAGCCTCAAGCATGGCACTGTGACGTAAAAGGCTAACAAATTCAGTCTTCGGAGGATGCAGCCCCAGAATTTGGAGACAGCCTTAGTTTTGAATTTTGCCCCACTTCTGTGACTGAGTTTGACTTTAGTTAGTGTTTTTTGTCATTTAGAAATGTCTCTTTGTGTTGTTGGTAGCGAACAGGAAGAACCAAAAAGATTAGGAAAACAACAGAAAATACAGAGTTTATTTCTGACTGAACAGATTTTTATTTTATTTTGTTTGGTTTGTGTTTTTGCACTTTCATCATATTCAACCCCCAGAGGTTAAAAGGCATGTCAGATGACTCAGGACACTTTAATAAAATATTTAGTATCTGTCAGTTCCATCGCTGCTTTTTTCCATCCTGCCTGCATGTAAACCCTCGGAGCAACATCACCTGTCATGATAAGTTGCTTTGAAGCCTCAGTGGGAAAAATAACTGTCACTCAAATAGTCCACCCAAGGTTAACTAAAATTTTCATGAGATTTTTTTTAGTGGGGGAAAAAAGCTTTGAACATGAATTTGTGTGACTACCTGCAGTAATCTTTAAGTGAAAATCCACTTTGGGCTGAATCAAAAATAACAAATTTCCTCTCTGTCACGTCACGGATTAAACGTTCTTATCTCCGCTGTAAAGAACCAGATTACTTTTTGTGTTTGTGAATAACGATCACAACAATCATTTCCCCTGGGATATAGTTGTTTTGTTGTGCAAAGTTTAATAGCTTTATACCTCAACAGCAAATTGTGCCAATTGCTGTGATTGACACCTTTTCTGTTGATCCAGTCCTGGATAATTGCTGGAG
>NW_013952576.1:990282-995617 GCF_001266775.1 Austrofundulus limnaeus | reverse complement strand
AATTTGTACCGCACTTTTCATTAACAAACATCTCAAAGTGCTACAAAAAACCCTTGTACTTGTACATGCATTTGTGTCTCTTAAATATAAATAATTTTTTATATATTTTTTCCACTAGTCGTTTTATTTCCTTGTGTTACTTTCACATTTCTCTATCTCCTGTTTTTACGTTACCTTATTCATTTTTGCTTCATTATGCAAATAAGGTGGGCAGTCCTTCTTGGGTCAGCTCCTTTCCTATTGGTCAACAGACAGGAAGGAGAACCATGTGCAGATCTGTACATGCGTATGCTGCCTCAGATTAGCTTGAAGTTTAATGTTTAGTTAAAAACAAAGAGACAGGTAATTTTCCCTCTTTGCCTTTGTTTTAAACTAAACTTTAAACTTTAAGCTAAACTGAGGCAGCACAAGCATGCACAGTAGATCACATGTTAGTCTGGCTGCAGGTGCCTCAGAATGTGATTATACAGCTCTCTCTTGTCAACCTGTGTGCTCACAATTAATAAAAAGAGATCTAACCTTTAATTTAATTTTATTTGATTTAATTTTTAAAGGTATTTTGCAGTAAATGAAAATAGGGTTCTGCCCAATTCAGCAGTGACTGATAGAGGGTCTTAAAAGTGCTTTTTATGTCTTTATTTTCGAAAACAAGAGTATAACAGGTTATTTTATAGAAGTGGAAATAGTTCTCAACTAACAGAACGTGAGGTGTGTGGAGATATGAGACACGAGGCGACCTTTTAACCTCCTCAGCTTCCCAGAAATCCAATTAGGCTGTTCCAGCCTTAAAATATTTTCCCTGCAGTGTTTTTACCTGCTCTGAGCCGAGTCACGGCGCTTCTCATTTTTTCTGGAGAGACTTGTACGTACAGAAATCACATCAAGATCCATCCTTAAAGTCTTTATTTCACACGTGGACTGCAGCCCAGATAATTTTTTAGACGTGTTCCACTGGGGGCTGCCAGTGGGAAGACAAATGTCAACAAGATTTAGTCATAACTTCTTGCAGAAATCCAGCCAAACACCTAATGAGAAGGCTAGAAGTGCATTCCAAAACATGCTGTTTTTGTGTGAGCTTGTGTACATACTCAGTGGCTCATCAGCGTTCCAAAACATATTATTTGCATGTAAATACATTTTCATCCACCATATTTAAGGTACTCTTTGCAAAATATGCCACCCATGTTTGTAAAACTGGTGAATTCTTTACATATCTGAGCTCTTGCTTGAAAAAAGGCAGGTGTTTGCACTAAGAACAGAGGAACAGTTGACAATTTAAAACCATGTCTAGCTCTCCAGCACAAATATTTAAAATTACTGAGGATTCCAAAAAAGTTCATGCCTTTTATGAGAATGATCCACAGCAGTCAGCGCTGCACAAGAAACCTTTACATCCTGTTTACATGTGCGGCTCTTAGAGACCAGTTCATCCAGAGGGACTCCAAAAACCTGGTTATAGTTTTGGGACACAGTGGCACACCAGTCAACTGCTGTAGCAACCATATCTCTCAACTTCCCTGGTAATAAAAACACTGTCACCTTGATGCAGCCTTTCTTCCACAGGTTTACTGTATGTTTGCAGTTAATGGCTAACTTGTAAAACAGAATAATGTCAGAACATCTGCTTACTTTGTCCAATATTATTGTAAAATGTAAACGTTGTAACTGAAGTTTTACCTGTGAAATCAAAGCCGCAGGTATTTTAATCTGGTACTCCAAATGTGAAATAAAATGTTAAAAAATGTCACTAACACATTTTCATTATTTAGCTCATTTAGTGGCTGTCAAGTGACACTCTTCCTCCTCAAGCCTAAGATATAAATGCATTAGCTTCATATTTCCGTATTGTCATTTTAAACGATAAATGCATCCCAACCAAATGTTCATTTTTTAATGAAGATATTTAAAAGGAGAACCCACACATTGTTAAACTAGGTCTACATTTTGCAACCCCTTGTGTTTATCATACCTTTACACTTATAAAATGTCAAATCAGAATAGGAGCTTTCATATTATGTACCAGTGATTAAGACCTAAGCAGATTATTACTATCTTGATAAAACTTGCTTTGTCTCTGACCTGGTGCATCCTTTGTTATTCAGATATCTGGTGTCATTACAAAAAACATTCTAAGCGCTCACAAAGATTTAAGATGGCAATTTCTGAGAGACTTCAAAGGGTAAAGGATTTTCAGATTATGAGCCAAATAATTCAACCATTGGGAAAAATCTCTGAAAGAAGGCATCAATTTAAAATGACTGCCATCTTCTCAGGGGTGAACTGCAACCAGAAGATTTTAGAGAGGAGCCGACTCTTTGACGTAAAACATGCCTTTAAGAACCCGACATTTTCTTACCAAGATCTGCAGGTAATTCCTGCAATCTTTGGTTGAAATGCTGCTCCTGCAATCACAAAGAAATAACAGAAAATGGACTTTTGTAGGAAATGAGTCCAAAAGATGTTCGATAGAACAGATTTCTGGTGTTGACAAAAATCCACAGATGTCCGCTGTACAAGACAGGTCAATTAATAACTGTTAAATCACTTTAAATGTGCAACTTTACCTTCTCTTTTCTTCTCAATTCAGACAAAATGAAGCATAATTAAAGAAGCTATATTTAATGAAAAAAAGACAGACTTCTGTCTTAAAGTTCCTACGACTTAAATCATTTGTGGTTGAAGACAGATTAATTATTAGCACTTCAAA
The DNA here is from genome assembly GCF_001266775.1 of Austrofundulus limnaeus. Taxonomy (NCBI): domain Eukaryota; kingdom Metazoa; phylum Chordata; class Actinopteri; order Cyprinodontiformes; family Rivulidae; genus Austrofundulus; species Austrofundulus limnaeus. The sequence goes on along the minus strand of NW_013952576.1, from coordinate 992,910 downwards.
CATCAGTCAGCATAATAGGTTTTCTGTGTGATTGCACATAGAGCCTTGCTGTGCCAGTGAGTTTATCCTCCTGGAGACCTGCAGGGTGCAGAAGAGCCTGCTCGTCATGATGAATGAGATGACCTCTGACATGCTGTGTGAGAGTGTCAGCCCTGTGAGACCTAACTGACAAACACGTTAGAGAATCCCACAACATGCTGACAGACTAATAAAGACGTTGGTTGAGAAACCCATAACATTTTCTCTTAACACGAGAGAAACAATCTGGTTGCTCTCTTTATAATTTGAAAACGTAGATGTTATTAGCAAACTGTTGCACATGAGACAGATGGTGCTTGAACAGATATTTACTCTGGTGAAAAAAAAGCTATAAAATATGCATAATTAAGGCAGTTCCATGCAGCTTTGATAACAGCTGACAAAGCACTGATATCTTTCTGATCTGAGTGAAGGCCTTGGGTTTTGTTTAAATACCTCTGGCCAACATGATGTTTGATCCTTTACCATGAAGGAAGTTTTTTGAGCAGTGTAAAGTGGAGCTAACTGCAGCTCTGTACCCAGGCGTATGTGAGCTGAAACATGATCCACCATTCATAATGATGTGATTAATTCATCCATATTGATTCTCCATTGATGTGATTCAGTTGTGCACGCCCCTCACATCTGTCTCCCATTATCCTGTTTGTGTTTCATCCCAGCCACTCTGTTTGTCTGCTGTACAGATGAACAGTGACCTCCGTGTTTGCTCCAGCCTGACTGTCAATCACAAGCTGCCTGATTAGAGTCACAGGCCATTTGCTACAAGACTCATGGAAGGTCACATGGTGCCAAAGCTGACGAGACCTTGGAAGAATGAAATATACATTCATGTAATCCCTGTATTTTTCTGATAAACTCATCAAAGGTGTCTTCAGGTGCACAAACACATGAGTAGTCTTTTACTTTGTGTCTCAATATGTTTAAAACATGAGGTCCTAAAGTACACATGCAGAGCCAATTACTGGAACAGTAAGAATAATATGTGAACAGCAAAATTCTTATAAAATTAATGACATAAACTTCAAAATCAACAGTTGGACCTCTGGTTAAAGTCTATGCAAGAAGCTGCAGTACATGACAACATAGGTTTCTTCTGCAGTTTGGCCACAAATCTGTCAGGGATGGAACACCACATTGTTCATCAGACTAAAAGCTCAGTTATAGTTGCACTTTTGAATGTTGCACAGGGCTCAGCGGATGGCACGTGTACACTTGCAAGAGGTGAAGGTATTTATACTTGACTCATGTTGGTGTAGTATTCTCCAAAAGGACATGTGGTCCTTTATCTGTAAGAGTTTTATTGGATTGTTGAGTGGGGGTGTATAAAGAACCAATATTATTGGAAGTCACTGACCTATTGCTCTCCCCACAAAGTATGGACTAAAGTCCATACTTTCGGTTCATTCAATGGACTAAAGTCCATTGAATAAATTCAAACCTTCATGTTTCTCTGATGAAGGACACAAGGTTAGAAACATTCAGTGTTCTGAGCTTCTCATGGTCCATTAAGGGGTCCCCAAGAATTCCTTTCCTTTGACTCCTCAGAGCCAGGCAGTGATCTAAGTAGTGCAGAGAGGTCTCTAATTCAATGCCACAGGCATCACACAGACCATTGTCATGGAGTTCCATCACCATTTTGTGGCGGATAAGCAGGTTATTATCAGGATTCACAGGTTTAAAGGTCAACGTGGGCAAATACCAATGACAAACAGAGACTGAGACAAATAGTAAAAAGGTAAGTGCTTTTATTTTACAGGTGCATGTGAGGGGATCAGGACCTGAAAACAGAGGGTTTGCAGAGGTGAGTATTATGTTGGTCATCCAATGGAGATTTGCAGGTAAGTAGGTACTAATGGTTCTTACAAGTTCAGGTACTAGGTGATGAGGCATGGAGGAGTTGGTCCAAGGGTTAGGATCCAGAGGTGAGTATTTACAGGTGAGTTTATATTTACAGTGGTTGTTGGAGGCAAACTGTCAGTGCATAGGAATCCAGGTGAGTGGCTCAAGGTCTTCAGGCTGAAATGGCAAGGTTTGAGGTACACCGTCTGTAAACAGGTAAGTACAATAACACAAGGTATTTTCTCTGAGGACAAGGAACTAGTAAGCAGGCTGAGCTCATACTAAACAGAGGCAATGCTTCAGCGACGAACAGATCCTCAGAGCAGCCTTAAGAAGCCTGGGAGTTAATGAGCCAAATCCATTGCAGGTGAGATCCATCAGCACTGACCAATCAGGGAGGCAGGAGGTGAAAACACCAAAATGCCACAGTTATGCTCAGTTAGGACTCCAACCAGTGTCCTGGTCAGGGGATGACAGCTTTCCCAAACCTAAGATTTGGACCATGTATCAGTTCCTGTGCCTGTCAGATTGCATGTTAGTAAGTAAGTAAGTAAGTAAGTAAGTAAGTAAGTAAGTAAGTAAGTCAGTAAGTCAGTAAGTCAGTAAGTCAGTAAGTCAGTAAGTAAGTAAGTAAGTAAGTAAGTAAGTAAGTAAGTCAGTAAGTCAGTCAGTCAGTCAGTCAGTCAGTCAGTCAGTCAGTCAGTCAGTCAGTCAGTCAGTCAGTCAGTCAGTCAGTCAGTCAGTCAGTCA
>NW_013952576.1:986062-987815 GCF_001266775.1 Austrofundulus limnaeus | reverse complement strand
GTAGGTAGGTAGGTAGGTAGGTAGGTAGGTAGGTAGGTAGGTAGGTAGGTAGGTAGGTAGGTAGGTAGGTAGGTAGGTAGGTAGGTAGGTAGGTAGGTAGGTAGGTAGGTAGGTAGGTAGGTAGGTAGGTAGGTAGGTAGGTAGGTAAGTAAGTAAGTAAGTAAGTAAGTAAGTAAGTAAGTAAGTAGGTAGGTAGGTAGGTAGGTAGGTAGGTAGGTAAGTAAAGTAAGTAAAGTTTTATTTATATAACACCTTTCACAGAAATAAATTCACAAGGTGCTGTACATTCAGGGGGGCAGTTAAGAAACATCCATTCAAGAAGACATACAAGACAAACATGGGGGAACAGGTGAAACCGGTCGTGCAGCAAACACAGTTGTGCTACCTTTAACAACAGCTTGAAATAAACAAAAGGAAAATTGAGTTAAGTTAAATAAGGTTTGCCACAAGGAATCCGAACTATGTTAATGCATTAATGTTTTAACTGAGCAACAAAAATATTAAATTCCTAACTATTTCTCTTACGAAACAGTCTTGAAACCTAAAAAAAAAAATTTGATTTGACTTGCAGATCTGTAAACAGCTGCAGGTGTCTGGATCCTGTTGGACACTCCTTTCTTCTCTCATCGATCGAGGGTGTGTGAGCTGGAGTGGGAGGTATTGTAGTGTGTGTGTGTGTGTCTGTGTGTGTGTGCATTATGGCTTTGGCAGGTACAACAGACCTGAGGGGGAAAACAAGCAGGAGCTCTCGCCTTTTTTTTTTTCAACCTTCACCCGATTAAAGGGAATGAAAAATCCATGAGCGCTCATTACAGGGGTCTACAGGTGGCTAATGAGCTGATATTTAAAACTTGTTACAAGTCGGTCCTCTCCCTCTCCTCACTTTGCTTTTTTCTGCCTTCTGTCTCTGGCTGCCCTCCAGGACAGAGCTCCTGTGTGCTGCCAGGATTTCTTCATCTCAGCAAACTGTAACCAGTAACATGCACTTCCACACTGCATTTCCCTAACGCGCGTTTCCCCAACCAGAAGCACACAATCAAGACGAATCACCTCARTTCAAGACATATAGGTTTTTAGGCTACAATGCACAGTTTTGTTTGTGTCTCTTCCTTTGTATAGTTTGCTGTTCGATGCTGCAGCCTCAGGTTGGTGTGGAGAGTTCCACTAGTTGTCCTCATTAAAAATCCCCTCACTTTTTTTAACCACCGTGTGATAAAAAAAGGGCAATCACAACAAGTCAACAGCTCGTTTTTCATGCCAACCAGAGCTCCACGGGCAAAAGCTGCAGCCAGGTAGATTGCCTGCGGACCATAACCACTTTAGTTGCAGTGCAGGAAATATTACCTTGGTAATCTCCGGCAAGAGGCAATTCAGCAGGAAATAGTTCCCTGTGCTGGCTTGTATACCATATATAAATATAAATATATATATGGTTGGGGCAGAATCTAGCTCATAATTCAGCGTGGTCATTGGCACTATTCATCGTCTGTCTGCTGAGGCAGGGCACAGGCTAAATGACAGGCGAAAGCCACAGCGGCAGAAAATCAGGTTTGACCCTAAATGTTGATGCTAAACTTCTATTTTGTGTACAAAATGTGAGGCGCTCATTTTTGTTCTTAAATATCTTCTACAAAAAGAACCCCCCTGATGGATCCAACATGAGGTAATTAAGTAAGTAAGTCAGTCAGTAAGTAGGTAAGTAAGTAAGTAAGTAAGTAAGTAAGTAAGTAAGTAAGTAAGTAAGTAAGTAAGT
>NW_013952576.1:981683-984871 GCF_001266775.1 Austrofundulus limnaeus | reverse complement strand
GAGCTCAGAGGATGAAAGAGACCACCCGCGGATATATATATGTATATATATGGTTGGGGCAGAATGTAGCTCATAATTTAGTGTGGTCATTGGCACTATTCATCGTCTGTCTGCTGAGGCAGGGCACAGGCTAAATGACAGGCGAAAGCCGCAGCGGCACTTCCTCCACTGCTTTACGACTGCCGGAGACCCCRGGGCTCCACGACTGGAGTGCTGAGTGAGAACATGGCTGCCAATCACTTGATATTAATCTCCCTGTGACCAACAACAGACAGCCGACGTCAGAGGGGAAACATGAGGAGGGGACTGGGGAKTGGACCCAGCTAAGCTGGCAGAAATGAGCTGTGTTTGGTCACACACCTGCACACACACAGTGAAGGTCAGGTTCACAACAGTCTGCAACATCGTTTGTTCAGAGCGTCTCATCAGGGTGGATTCCTTGGAGCAAACTGCTCATTGTTTGAACACGCTGTTACAATGTGTCAAATGTTTTCAAATGGATCTTTTYTTTTTCAGTTTAAGAGTCTGGATGCAAATATATCACTGAATTAAAATCATGTCTTGAAGGAATGCATAYTGAGCTGAGAAAGTAAAGTTTAAGCCATTTAAGTCAAACCTTATTGTGCAATGATTGCAGTAATATTTCTAATGCAGATGTGAGTACTAAAAACATCTATTCAGCTACATTTACTTAAGTTACGTTTTGGAAAAAATGTAATTTTAGAAGCAGTTTACACCAGACTACAGCATTATTTTTGCTCGAGCAATATTATTTTTCACTACTCTTACTTTAATAAAATTTCTGAAAACTCTACACATYGTAATTAACTTCACTGTATGAAGAAAAGATGTGTTTTTGCACCACAGAGACACACAAAGGTGTAATTTTAGGTCTGTCTGCATATTTATTCATGTATTTATTGAATCATTTACTTTTTTAAATGATTCAGGAAATGTTGGGGTTATACAGGATGTATGAGCTTTTCTCCCACTATTTTTTACCAACAGTAACAAATATTTTACATTTTTAGGCTACATACCTAAATTTTTCAATTTTCCACAAGTATTTATTTATCTGKTACGATATGGATAAATTACAACATGATTCAAAGTTTTATTATAAAGTTAAATTGACTGCATCAAAATATTGTGGGGGTCATAACCCCCCTAACCCCTCTGCGAATTACACCCATGGAGACACACACACACAAACACACAGTTTATGTTGCAGACCTCTTGTTTTTATGCAAGCTTTCTTATTCTAATGCTATTTTCATTTTAGTCTCACCAGAATTTGAACTTCTTTTTTGTCAGTCTGATGACATAATTGTACAATTTTAAATTAGATGTCCATCATTTACTCAGAACTCAGTTAACTTTGTACATACTTGTTTACACTTACTTGTGTCATTTTTTGCAGAGCTAATTCTTACATTTAGTTCAGTTAAACTATGTTGAAGTAGTGCTATTTTTACTTAAGTACATATTTTTACCCACCTCTGGTCTAATGACAAAGCTTTATAAATGATCAGTCAGTTGTTTTTATCTTATTGTCTTTGTTTATTTATTTCTTTGTGTTTGTTTATTTGTTTGTTCGTTTGTTTGTGTGTTTATTTGTTTGAATATCAATTGTTACTTCACTCTGCACTGCAGTCTTTAGATTTATGTTGTCTTTTTTTTACAAATAAAGTTTTCCGCATCAAAAAAACAAAAACGTCACTGTCCTGCGCACATTACGTAGACTTACGGTGCATTCCGAAGATGAGTTTAGAGAAAGTGCGTAAATGACGTTCGTGAATGACAAATATTCAGACTGGTTTTCTTCCCTTTTTTTTTTTAGTACCGAGCGGAGAGGAGATGCACACGGCACTCGAGTGAGGTAGCTATTTAAAAAAAYCCATTTGTTTTCATGCACTCCCACAACATGGACTCTTGGTAGCGCTTGTAACAACACGTTAGAGTTTATTTTCCATCTTTAACATTTGTAACTTAACCTTAGACGGGAAAACACACCGACGTTCGTGATGGACTACAAGCTAATTCCTCTGCTAGCTAACATTAGCTGCTTTAATTGTCTTGTTTTAAAGGTTAGCGTTAGCATGTCCGAGTAGCTGTAAATGAAAAGGACTGTCCGAATTTGAAACCGTTCATCTTGATAGCTCTTTAGTGGATATTGGAGATTTGTTTTATGCGGATATGTGGTTGAAATTGTGGGTTTTAACGTGTTGAAGTCACGCTCGGGTGACGCGGAAGAGGTTTCTGATATCCGCATCTGGACCATGTGTTCACCGTCCAGCCCCCTTCTCTCTGGGCTGTACAGACTGCTGCTGGGAGGAATCAGATGTCTGAAAATATGTTCATTTTATTATATTTTCAGAGAATTTGTWTGTCTTTTATGGTGGCAACTTAGTGAACATGCTAGATGAAAAATGTTTTTTGTTTTATGAAGAGAAATAGTTTGAGCTTATATGGACTGAATGTATAAACTTGCAAATTTTAACTGTTTGAAGTTGTTTATTCTTACTTTGTTTTCAGTTGCCTCGTGATTCATTAAAGCAAGAGTCAAGCTTAACTTTTTATCTGACTCCAGGCAATACTTTAATTGTGAAAAAGTTTTTTTTGTGATTGTATTTAGTGCATTATTGTCATGACAGCTGGCCAACTTTCAAGCAGTGTTGTATAAAGTAAAGTGATACTTGAGTAAAAGTACAAGTATCTTACCATGAATTTACTTTGGTAAAAGTTCAAGTCTCCTCTAAGAATATTACTTGAGGAAATGTCTTAAAGTATCTAATATATTTTGTACTTAAGTATCAAAAGTAAATTTCTGACAAAACATGTACTTAAGTATTAAAAGTAAAAGTACTGAGTAAAAATGAGCGGCTAGACTTCCCAAAATGACATTTACTGGGAGGTGAGACCCTCAAAAAATGTTTTTCTAAAGGCCAAAGTGGCTATAATCTAATATATTTTGTACTTAAGTATCAAAAGTAAATTTCTGACATAAAATGTACTTAAGTATTAAAAGTAAAAGTATTGAGTAAAAATGAGCGGCTAGACTTCCCAAAATGACATTTATTGGGAGTTGAAACCCTCAAAAATTGTTTTTCTAAAGGCCAAAATGACGATATCATATTAAAATGGTAATGTTATTAAAAATACAATATGTAGCATACAATATACTGTAT
>NW_013952576.1:980563-981673 GCF_001266775.1 Austrofundulus limnaeus | reverse complement strand
TCCAGGAGGATAATATTTTTTAACAACAAGCTGTAATGAAATAAAAGTAACAACTTTCTACTTCTTACCTTTTTAAAAAATGTAATAAGTAGAAACTACAGATAATGTGTAAAAACGTAAGAAGTAGAAGTAAAAGGTAGGCTGAAAAATAGTTACTCAAGTAAAGTACAGATACCCAAATATACTTAAGTACAGTAAAGAAGTCTTTGTACTTAGTTACTTTACAACTCTGCTTTCAAGCCAAGAAAATTAAGTTTGATTTTTCTACCAGCTTTGATTTTGATGTGAAAAGACCAATCAGCTCGAATTATTTTTGCTGTATTTTCTCTTTATTTTAAGTAAAATTATTTCATTTATAATGATGGGCTTTCTTTTTTTACCTGATATCCTGGGTTGTGATCAAATATATCTCTAAGATATCATAGATGAAAAAAGTTGTTGATAAAGAGTACGACTTAAGAAATTAAATGTAACTAGACATGGGTTTTTACGATGTAAAACAAGTGTGCATTGCCATGTAGCATGGCTTTGCCTGCAGCATTCGACTTGCAGAATGAAATTTGACCAAGTTCAAATGTGTTTTCTATACCAGCTTGTGCCTGTCACGTCAGCAGGTGTTTGTAATTAAGGTAATCGTGTGACAATATGAAATTTGAAGAGATTTCTTGTTAAAGTTGCGTTAGCTGGGTTTTGAACCCTGATCTCCCACATGAAAGTCCATGACATAGACCATTAGACCAATGGAGCTGTGGCAGAGGGTGGTGGCAGGGGTTGGTTAGTATGTGTGCAGAAAGAGGCCACATTGCCAATACAATTGTTGACACAGAACTGCATAATATTACAACCATAGAGTAATATTAGGACAATATTTTAGTAAAACATCAAAATACAATCATATTAGTATTGTAATCACTGAACTACTGAGTTTAAATATTATGAAAACTATGGTTCAGTACTGAGTATATACAGCAAGGGGCAGTATTGGACCAATACAAGGCTCCATTGACTGGCATTATATGATTTTAAACATTAATATTTCAAAAACTATAAGTTTTACAGGCACCAAAAGGCATAGCCATCATTTGGCACAGGAGCTTTACAGATATAAAT
>NW_013952576.1:971076-973778 GCF_001266775.1 Austrofundulus limnaeus | reverse complement strand
ACTCCTTACATTTTTTAAAAAGGTAAGAAGTAGAAAGTCGTTACTCCTATTTTACACTGACTTGTTATTATTTTTAAAAAAAGTGCTATCCTGATAAATTGTGTCTCCTGGATAGAGTGAATTTAATTGTGGTTGGATGAGAAGTATAAATATATACCATTCTGACACACTATTAGCTTGTACACAAACCATCACTGCTGCATGCTGTTAGAAAATAATTTTTTTGGAGAAGTCACCTCCCAATAAATATTTAGGTAGCTAGCTAAATATTTAAGTTAAATAATTAGGTGGCTAGCTAAATATTTATGTTGCAACCTAAATACAGTATTTAGGTGGTTAGCTAAATATTTAACTTGCTAGCTAAATATTTATGTTGCAACCTAAATATTTAGGTAGCTAGCTAAATATTTACCTCAAATGTCATTTTGGAACATTTAACTGCTCACTTTTACTCAGTACTTTTACTTTTAATACTTAAGTAGATTTTGTGTCAGAAATTTACTTTCGATACCTAAGTACAAAAAATATCAGATACTTTAAGACTTTTAATCAAGTAATATTTTTAGAGAAGACTTTAACTTTTACCAAAGTATTTTTATGATAGGATACTTGTACTTTTACTCAAGTATCACTTTGAGGTACTTTATACAACACTGATTAAAACAGTATTATTTGAACTCTGTCTTCTTCATATTTCTCTGATAGTGACTCCAAAGAATCTAAAAAAACAGATTCTTCTCTGCAGTCTGTGTTGTCGGCCGTCGTAGTAATGCTGTTTACATTCAGCCGTTCCCCTTTGACATCACTTCCTGTTACTTCACGCGCAAATATCTCAACAACCGTTCATTTCAGTGTCGTGAAACTTCTTTTGCAATATGTTATTAATGTTATATTTCCAAAAATGTATTCATATTTATCACAAAAATTTGATGTCACAGGCACTTTAAGTTGTAACTGCAGCTTTAGCCAGAGTATGCATTTGGAATTGTTCCATCGTTTGTCAAATACCTTCGGGCCGCAGTAGTTTGGTGGTCAGTACCGTGGTTAATAAATGCTAAGTACTTCTTAAAATAAACCAAACTCTGTATATTATCCCTTATAAGCCCTAAGCCACATCAGCAGACCCTATTGATCACCTCTGCTTATAAATACTACTTAATGTTTGGAACATTCGGATCAAGAATAGTTTCACGGAGCTTTTTTAAAACGCCTGCAGAACTAAACGAATCATGGCTTGTGTAAYGTAGAAAACAAGCTCAGTTCATGAGATTTACATCGGAACAAGAACAATACTGGGAGGTTTGGCGGTGCTGAAAAAAGAGCATCTGGGTTCAGCAAACACAGATGGGACGCCCCGAGTTTGTCTGTTTTTGTGTTTTACAGCGAGACCAAGTCTGCTTGAAACGCACACACTGGCTCTGATTCTGTCGCCGGAACCACGTCTCTGTTGTGTTTGCTTTTTGTGCGTTTGGCTTACTGTATGTGGACGAAAACGGACTGGTTTCTAYGACAAATTTGCAGATGGACTTTGTGGTTTATTTGTCGATTTAATCAGAGTGGAAAACATCAAACACAGCAACCATTGGTCACACAAAAAGTTGGAGGTTTATCAAAACTGTCYCCACTTGTCTCCAAATTGCTTTTTATTTGAATCCAGCGTTAGTTTTTCTTGTAATTTGACTAAAAATATTTTATTTGGTGCCTCTTGTAGTAGCAGGATACTTCACGAAAAGTTTAGAAAGAAGAAAACGGCATTTTGCTTATACGAATAGGTTATTTTTTGTGTTTATAGCCTCTGGCTGCAGAGGAGACGTATAGAAATTAAACTTCTGATAAAACCAGAGAGCCAYTTGTTTAAGTTCAGAGGAGAAAAAAGTCACCTCACTAAAAGTGAGACTACAATCCATGGCTAAAATGATCTGTGGCTGCCAACAGCTGGCTTCTAATAACATCTGTGTAAATACAGACCAGCGTGGCAATAATGGCCACAAYCTGCTCTGTGTACAACACCATTCCAACATGGATGCTGTTTATGACTGTTTTTATTTACTGACTGACTTTCAAATGCCACAATGATGCTGCTTGTCACAAAGCTTTATGGAATACCAACACCAAATAGTCAAGCTAAACCCACCATCATGTTTTTGTACCTTTTAAAGATTATTGTTGTGGTAAGTTTTGSTAGAAGCTGGTGTGTGACATTTCCTGGACATCCTTTAAATCGTTTGGACTTGTGTAGAGTACAACCAACAYTAGGTGAGTCAACACAGCTGAGTAGTGGACATGACCTGGACAAAAGGGCACGTCTCTGAAAGCCTGATTAAACCTGTAGGACATAAGCTATGATTCAGTGCTGACATTAGGAGGTGGATGAGCTTAAAAAGGATTGGACCATTCTGTGTGGTTCACAGGCTGTGTCCAAGAGACTGGGTCCTCYGAAGGACCTACCCGGTTTAAGTGGGCCAGGTCCTGAGTAGACCGCAAAGACTGGAAAAAGGTRGCTGTAGATTTGGACAGTCTTACTTCGGCGWAWATCCTGTCGCCTAGCAAAGGTGGTGACGCTAAACAGAAGCAAAATTAGATCAAAATTAGAAAAATATCAACATATTAGTATTAATATCATAAAACAACAAAATTAGCTTAAAGGAGCAATATTATGTGTTTCTCAGGCATATATTTAAATACTGTACCATAATAAAGTA
>NW_013952576.1:969174-970618 GCF_001266775.1 Austrofundulus limnaeus | reverse complement strand
TGAAAAGAGCTTCACTGAGTGAGAACTAATGTTAGGAGTTCAGCAGACAGTTAAAGTTTCACTTTCAGTTTCACCCGAGAGCCTGCAAGAGTCATGGGCGGTTTGTGTGGGGAGGGGGGAAGGGGTGCTCTGCCATGAGGAACTTTAGCTTAAAGACACGCCCCAGGGGCGTTTCTGGTCCCAAAAGGCGTTTCTGGTCCCCACCTGTCGTTTTGCTCCTCAGCATGGCTTCATAAAAACACTGCAGGATTTCTCAAACATGCATGAATGAGTCAAACCAAGGCTTTGGGCATGTTTTTTATGAGAGTGTAACATTATAACATGATATAAAACTCAAAAAAGTTGATTTTACATGATATAGCCCCTTTAAAGGCAATATTTGAAGAACTAAAGGACATGCCATAGGTGCATATTTTGCTATACCAGCTCGTTTTATTTCTGACAATAATATTAAAAACACGTCTGTACAAATGATAAAAGAATTAGCACAACTGTTTAAAAACATGAATATTTATACCGCCGGGTTTTTATTTAAAACTGTACTCCTTTCTCACGCTTCAGCCGCCATTACAAGCAGAAAAAAAAACTTTGGTCGGCCCGCAGTGCATTATGGGATAGCAAGGGCCAAGAAGGATCCCTGCACAGCAAAAATGCCAGTGTTAATTTAACACCCACAGTGTTAATTTCAACACCAACAAGGTGTCTATATGTGTCCACACTCGCTGGTGTTAAAATAAAATTTAAGTGTTAAACTTTAACACCCATTTTTTTGTTAATTTAACCCCAACCGGTGTTTAATATTCAACAATTCTTGGTGTCACATTAACATAATAATAATCAACAATTCTTGGTGTCACATTAACATAAAAATAGTGTTAGTGTTAAAATATCATGTTAACAGTAACACCAGCCAGTGTTTAATGTTCACATTAACATTTCAATAGTGTTAAAAGTAACACCAGTGAATTATTATCATCAAAGGAAATTGTGTTGTTTGAAATGTTTACAGACACCACGAGATGTCAATACACCATCAAACTGAGAGTGTAAATTTAACATTTAGGGTTAATATCAAACTCTTTATAATGTTGCATTAACATTGCTTGGTAGTTAGTAGAAAAGTATAATGGATAGGGCTGTGTATTGGCAAGAATGTGGCGATATGATTCATATAACAGAGGGGTCACGATACGATATATCCCGATATATTGCGATACTGCTAGCAAGGCGATATATTGTGATTTTTTTTGCCCAAAAATTCTATTAAATAAAAACCTCTTACCAAAAAAGAAAAACCAAAATTCATTGTCTCAGAAATTCTAATACTGTATTACATAGACATACTTTGGATACATTTAGCTGTGTTCTGCTTTGTATGTATTTTATTTTACTTGTTTCATATTTCTTATTTCATCCATGTTTTCAATTGTCAGACTAAATTTGC
>NW_013952576.1:967501-968751 GCF_001266775.1 Austrofundulus limnaeus | reverse complement strand
ACATTTAGCTGTGTTCTGCTTTGTATGTATTTTATTTTACTTGTTTCATATTTCTTATTTCATCCATGTTTTCAATTATTAGACATGCGCTATATGCATGCCTGCCTGCCTTCCATAACGATAGAACAAAGAGCGCACAAGACACTTAATTTGGCTTAAAATACAGACATTCTGACAAATAAGTAACTGTTTGTAACCTTACCTCAGCTTAGAAGGCAGAGGGTGTCGGTCTTTTCCGCTCAGATTCAGCTATCGGAGCATGAAGCTAATGTTTACTCACAATGCAATGCTACCCTTACTCTCTGGCGCTCAAGAGGTAGAGGATCCAAATGGCTGGCTCGCTGCTGTCACCAGTGGTCAGAGGCTGAACTACAACATAAAAATGAACGGCTGTCAGGAAAGTTGACGTTTTAAACGTTAATAAAAAATCAATACAGGTCTTTAGAATATCGATACAGTATCGGGAAATGAAATATCGTGATATTTCAGTGTATCGATATTTTCTTACACCCCTAATAATGGAGTCACCCTTCACACACCAGGACATACCTCTCACTCATGGTGTCGATTTTTGGCCAATAACATAACAATTTGATAAAACTGAACAAGAAAACAACCAGAACAACTAATTTTTACTCTCATGAACGTCTTTAATAGTCATAAACATGCAAAAACATCATTTCTGCATGATTTCTCAGCAAGGAATGCTGGGTAAATACTGGTCTGTTTGATGTGAGGTGGAAGAGGGCGGGGCTTTTTAGAAAACTTCTTTCAACACTGCATGGTGTTACGTAACAACACTGTTAAGTGTTATATAAGACTTAACTTTGGGCTGAGCTTATTTAACACTGTCCAGTGTTGAGACAACACTGAGGAAATCACCACTGTGATCTAACACCAACACTGGATGTCAGTGTACTCAGAAAGTGTTAACATAAAACTAGGGGGCGGTAAATCAACACTCAAAGGTTTAACACTGAAATTTTAACACTCTTTTTTTGCTGTGTGTCCCTCAAATCAAGGCAAAAGGAGGACGCATTTCGGCCGCGTTAGAGTCTTCGAATTTGCGGTAGTGGTGTAAGAAAGTATCGATACACTGAAATATCGCGATATTACATTTCCCGATACTGTATCGATATTCTAAAGCCCTGTATCGATTTTTAATTAAGGTTAAAAATGTCAACCTTCTTGCCAACCGTTCATTTTTATGTTGTAGTTCAGCCTCTGACCACTAGTTGGCAGCAGTGAGC
>NW_013952576.1:964479-966293 GCF_001266775.1 Austrofundulus limnaeus | reverse complement strand
ATATCGTATCGTGACCCCTCTGTCATGATATGTATCGTATCGCCAAATTCTTGCCAATACACAGCCCTAATTTGCGGACGAAAAAATTCGGCCTTCGGAGGACCCAGCCTCTAAATTTGGACACAACCACCGTTTCCTTGCATGTGTCGTAGAAGCAGCCACAGAAATTTCCGGTCAGTTGGTCCCAAACACTCAGAGTTTAGTGAGACTGCTGTCTCCAACCTCCTCAGACCAGTGAGTTTTCCACCTTCAGACTGCCTTCAGGATCATAGAAGTGTGGGGAAATGTTTTGTGGCATTCATTAGAACGCACAAGGTGCTCATGTATAAATAGTTTGAATGGTGTGTAGATCCTATAAGTACACATTTGCATCATAAATCCCTGATCAGGTGATTATTTTTCGTCACAGAGTCCTAACTGCTCAAACATGCAGAAACCCACATATTCCCTCCCTGTGCCTCCCCGCCTCCACATTAAAGTCACTGGACTCAAAAGCCTCAAAACATCCAACCTGGTAAAACCTTACTGTTGGTTTTCATCAGTGTGGAGCGAGCTCCGGTTCTTTTGGGCTCATTTCGGATTAGAGGTGAGCATGACTCGTCGTCGTCATTTTACCAGCGTCTTATTAGTTTGACGTCTACACCGTGTGTTCCTTGGCTAATTGTTCTGTGTACAGCCTTATGTCTGGCCGTGTGTCGCGGTCTGAAAGTGTTAGGCGCTACAGTGAACGTGTTTCCAGGCCACAGAGCATCAGCCGTGCACCTGTGTCTCACCACAGCCTTTTATCATCGCGGTCCTCTCACTGTGCTGCCAGAATTAATGACGAGAAATGAGGAAAATCAGAAAGCGACCCAACAACCAGAAACCCTCAAATTGATGTTTGTTAGGAGTTGTTAAATTGTGGGATGTGTGTTGATACTGTTTAATGTGAACCTAGAGGGTTTTGGGGATTTTCTAAGGAGCTCTTTTTGAACATATTTTAGCTTTAACTGTTTTGATCAGTTGGTCAAATGAAGTATTTTTGATAAACCTAGAAATATCAGCCTGGCTGTAAAGACTTTAAACACTCAGTCTGTGTTTATGTGACTCTACAAACTGCACGTCAGGATATTTGCACCTACCACTTAGATGTGTCACTATGATCACAGTTTTCAGTTCAGCAGAAGCTGTGGGGGTTCTCCATGATGACACAAGCATATAATCACAAGATGTAAACTTTTACTCACTTCCTGTGGACACTTAGTTTGCACTTGTTTCAGATCGAAACATCACAGCTATATCTGGGAGGACAGCTACTTTTTTAGCTTGTTTGTCGTTTAACTTGTGGCTTGAACTCCGATGTCTCATGCTTGTTGCTCTCCTGAACCTCAACAGATCGCAGCCTTCCTAGACTTCAGACCATCTGTTAGAAGTTGGGTCCATGTGACAGCTTACATCTGCCCTCTCTCACAAGCCTTCGGCCTTACTAAGAAAAACTGCTCATCTGACGTTAAATTTTCCTTCCTCAAGAACCCGCTGTGTTCTCTCTCTCTTTGGATAGACGCCTCGTCATGCCGCCTCCTGCTTTATCAGTATTGATCAACATTTCTCCACAAAACTTTCTGCCTTTATTTTGGCAACAATTTCAAGAGTTTAGATTATTTAGAWTATTATAAATACTTGCAAACTATATGTAAAGATCATTTTTTGGAAGCTGATATTGGTTTTGAGGATCTCTAAATCAGGGAGTTTTAACCTTTTTGACCTCGGGGCCCAATTTGTTGAACATAAAGCGGCACGAGGCCCAGTCATATTACCAATGTATGGATCAAAAT
>NW_013952576.1:956870-963189 GCF_001266775.1 Austrofundulus limnaeus | reverse complement strand
CGCACTACTGCTACTAGTGGTGAGAAAGTGTATTGCACCTTATTCAAAAACAATGCGGTCCCACTGCCCTCTGCGGCCCAAAGTTAAAAACTGTTGTTCTTTTGAGGCCCTCAAGGTGGCGCTGTGGGCCGCGGCCCATGTGTTAAGAATCTCTGCTCTAAATAACAGGTTTTGGTAAAACATAAAACATTTATTTTCTAATCTGCTGTCTTACAGCGACTGATGCAGTGACTGCAGCCTGATTTGATGTTAAACTTTTCGGAGCTGAAATAAAGAGGCTGAGTTTCTTCAACTCTGAGCAGGAAAATAAATCACATTATTTATTTCTCAGAAAATCAGAACATCTCATTAAATCAGTTATTTTCAAACCTGCAGGGAACAAAGCAACAGGGATGWTTTTTCAAAGTCTTTTAATTTGAAAGGAATTTCAAACACTCGGTTATCGAAGCTCTAAAAACTCAACAATTCCCAATTAATCTTTGTCATCCAGACTCACAGATGAGTGTGTGCGTTGGGCTTGATAGCAGAAAGTGGAAAAATGAACCATGTTTTGTCTGTGCAAGTGGGGTAAAAAATGAGAACTGCAACTTTTGGTAAAAACACGATGTTTCCTTTTTAATAAAACACAGCAGTGAAACAGTTAATGTGCACGATTGGTTACAGAATGAGGCTTTATTTTCTTTATTATGTGCGTGATTCTGTTCTACATTCTTCTGTCTTCTTAAGACATCAGCCCAATTTTGCAACGAGAGAGATGCTTATGATCCTGTGAGAATCATATGAAGCAGCTTAGAGGTCATCGTGAGGCTTTTTCCCCTTTTTTTTAAGATAGTGTGTTTTAAGCCAGCAACAACTTAGAAATGAATCATTTTTGAGCAGTTATGCACAGATGAAGCGCCCATAAATGTCATAATTAAGTTTTATTTATTTAGTGCCTCATGGATGTGGTTAAAGTCAGATGGGATCTTGAAACTGGCAAGTTCTGGAGGTTCTCCTTTTTTTTTTTGACCAGGAGGTGTTTTTCTTTCTAAGTTTCCTCTAACTTATTATTGTCTCTAAACCAGACTAATCATTTAAACCATCAGGTGTTGGTGACACATTATAAACAACATTAGAGAGAGTTTCAAAAAAGTCTTGAAACATTTGTGGGAATCTCAGTTTCCTGAGGCTGAGGTTCGCAGTCTTGTTGCTCTAATGTTGAACATTTAGCTTGTTTTGACAGAGAACAGCMGAGGCTACAACCCCATACGTCTCGGTTTAAAAACTACATTGATGGTAAATAATAGTTAAAGTTTTATAAACTGCTTTAAATTTGATGTTCTTCATTTAAAAGCAGTGGTGGGGACCTAAATATTTCGTTTTCACTTTAGCGGTCTTACTAATTTTTATAATTCATAAGCGGATTTGTGCTTTCTAAAATTAAAATGCAGTACCGCTAATAACTAATTATCTACCAGTCATATTATCTTGGACAGCAGAAGGTATGGCTGTCAATGACTCACAAAACACATGATTATACAACAGCACCCCTCCCAGATAAACACACTTATTGGAAAGGTATACATTCTTGCTGAGTGTTGGTTTGGGTCACGGTTCTCATTTCCCACAATGCTTTGTGTCTGCTTACGTAGCAGGAAGGCAATAGCAAAAACAGTAAACGTTTCTAATCCATACTAAAATTTTGTATGTATTGATTTATTTTACTTTACAATCAGACCTCCTTTTAAAAAAATAAAGTTTAAACACTGGAGCTCAATAATTGACGTAATTGGTCAAAGCAATTGGCCAACGGGGTTAGACAGACATCTAGTGGTCAACTGGAGCAACTRCATGGAAAACTTTAAAATCCAAGCTCTTATTTTGAAGGGAGGATAGTTTCCTGCTTTCGTTTCCCGTCACAAATCAAATCTGTCATGTACCCAGAATGCATCRCTTCAGTTTTCCAATAAACAGTTTTAAAATTACTTTATTGATGCTTCTTTAATGAAAAATCTACAACAAACAAAAGAAAAAGACAAAGAAGCAGCCGAACTAGCAATCCTCAACAACTTTAATTTTTACACCAGGAGCCAAAGGTCTGTTTCAGGAAATCACATCCCCAGCAATCGTCGGTTGTAGGATTAAGTTGTACAAGGATTCATACACCGCTAGTTGGCAGTGTTGTGCATATATTGTACATGAATTATTGTCAGCTAGTAAGTGTCAAATTGCGCTTTAAAATTAGCTTCTGCTAGCTTTTCTATGGCATCAGCGTTTTTGAAGTTGCGGACCTAAATATTTACATAAGCGCTTTAGAAATTGCGGAGCTAATTTTTGGATCAGCGCTGCCCACCACTGTTTAAAAGTGTACTCCAGTGGATAAAACCATAAATGCTGGGTACATAGTGGGCCGAGGCGAGTAAAATGCAGCCTAAARTACAGTTCTGTAAGTTGTTGGTTATGTTTTTTATTATTATCATTATTAATCTGTGGTTTTCTGGTTGCAAACCCTCAGGATTCAGTGAAGCTGCAACTGAAAATTTAATTTCTCACAAATTGGAGTTGCCAGCTTCTCTGATATCATTGCAGTCCTGTGAGATCCTAGTTTTACCCTAGAGAAGGGTTTGAGGTGGTGTTTGTGTTACTTGGAGTTGTTTTGATTGTACGGTGAGTTGGTTCCYCACAACACGACTGTCAGCAGTAAATTAAAATTAGTAGCTGTGTGTCCTCTGCCATGACTCGTCTGACTGATTTAACTGATGACATCATCAGGGTTGTATTTCATCCTGTTTGCAAACACCTGAGCTTTGTTTTTATTTTTTCAATTTTTTCTGCACATAATCCRATTGTTTTTTGTTGAAACGTTAAAAAAAGCTTGAGGTTTGGTTGCATCAGGCGAATGCACAAGTTATTGCATTTTACAGAGGATAATGGTGAAATATTTTGTTGTAATGTCCTGAAACAGTTTTTTTACTGCATTTTTAACAACTGATGAAAATCAGATGATGTTTTTGTTTGACCTTTTGATGGAAGCACAAAAAATGTCATTTTTATTGCGCATGAAATCCCCAGAAAATAAAATTGCACTGCTTACTTTTTGCATTAGTTTGTAAAACACCAAGTCAAACTCGGGCGGAACAAAGATTTGCTTGTTTTCATTAAATGCCAAGCACAACAAAGAGCGTTATCAGGAAGGCCTGCAGGGCCGTGTTATTGCTGTGAGGGTGTGTTCTTAAAAATAGGTCCTGCTTTTGCCCCAACCTATCTGCTGTTAGGTTCATAGGTCAGTGCGGTCTCCAGCTTAAAACCAGAGTCTTGTCTGCAGCAGTGGAGAAGTTTTGTTACTACACTTTGCTGCTTCGCTCGGCCGGCCGGCACCCTCGATTGCCACGCTCAAATTCATTCGTCTTTCTTTCCAGATTATCTTAAAGTAAAGGTAGGTGAGCTTGCTTTGAGTAGAAGTAAAGCAGTAATAAAGTCAGTTTAATCACCAGTTTCACTTTTGTAATAAATGCTTTTTTTAGCTGTTGGTTGCAATGTGGTTAGGCTAAGTCTGACATGGCATTTTAAGTTTTTCTTTACTCCTAATTTAACAGAAACAATMGTACAGTGGTAAATATCAGATAAAAATGTTTAGTAAAATGATTTTGTGATTAAATGATTGATCTTATCTCAGATGAAGGGACTCCATTGTGAGCTTGTAATCATTCGCTTAAAGACATTGATCTTATCTGGACGGTGGTCAATGCTTTGAGGTTTTAATCAAAGCAGTTTGTTCCCACTTTGTATGACTTGTTCTAATTATTTTCTTTAAGTGTTTTGTTGGTGTTAATGGGAATAGATGGTTTGTGTCCATTTACTCTGATTCATTCACTGAGATTAGTGTCGTTTGTGTGACACGAGGAGGAAATTAGGCTYTGCCTTTTGGACAATCCACTTCAKACTGATACCAGCCGAAACATTAAAACCACTGACGAAAACAACGACATTTATCATTCTGAAATTCAACGTTCTGTTGGTAATTTTTATCTCTAACTCAAAACCAAAATTAGCCACTTGCTAAATATACAGTACTCATCTGTGGACACAAAACATGCTTTAAACTTAAAAAAATAAGGCAGCTAGTTCAGTTTTATACAAATGCTACACATAAACATTGGTTGAATTATAATATTTTACAAATAGAACAAAATGGTCAAATTTTATTGGTATTTAACATGTCAGGACAGGGGTCTGCAACCTGCGGCTCTGGGGCCATATGTGGCTCTTTGGTCCCTCTGCAGTGGCTCTTTGAAAATGTGACCAAAGACGACAGAATTATTTTTTTTTGGGGGGGGGGTGTTATACCCACAACAGAAATCAATTTGTATGAAAACATGTGATTAATACTACTAATCCAAAAAGTAATGTAAAAGTAGCATGTTAGCTCATGCTAGCCTGTTGTTTTCTTAAAGATTCCAATTTATTTCTCTTTCAAATCCATCAGAATTGCCTTATAATATTAAGAATTAGAAAATAAATATGCCTGAATAATTTAGATGTACTAGTTTTTATGAAATTCAGTATAAACTGTATACAGTATTTTTCTTGTTAATAATAAATAATATAATAATAACAATATTCCACTGACCGTACAAGTTCCCAAAAAGGCCTCGAAAAKGCCCACGGACCACCAGTTGATAATCACAGTTGTAGCTTGTTTTGCAGCCCTGGACACATTTTATTAGTGGGACAAGAAGCAGAAATGGCTCTTTTGATCGTAAAGGGTGCAGACCCCTGTGCTAGGATAAATAAACTTGTGTAGACCCCTTAAGACCCAAAATGTTCTATAATAAAAGCAGAAATCTATTAATTTTATTTCATACAATTTACAATACAGTTATTGAAGTTCTACAGAAGACAGTCAATCATTCATCCTTTAAATCAGGTGTTTCAAAACCGATGAACCCCTAAAATAAGCAGAGTGACCCTCGAKGACCAGGTTTGGACAGCRCAKCTCTAAACGAGAACTTTTTGACATTTTAGAGACGCCCYCTGCTGTTTGCTGAACAGTCCCCCCGACAGTCGCAGCTAAAAGGAGATCCCACCTTTAACTGAACACATCACCATCCAATGCTAGTGTTGTTCGATGTGGACCCCCTCGGGCACAACCTTCACTCGTAACTTTTAAAAAAYAAACCCAGCAGACTTCAGAGAAACCTCCACTGTGAAACATGTGATCCCCAGATGTTTCAGGCAGCACAGAGATGAAAAGTATTTGCTCAGTTCAGGACCCTCCCAGGCCCACAGAGGATATCTGGATGTTGACTCTGATTGATCTGTCGTTTTATTGGACGAGATAAAAGTTTTTATCCGATCTTTTAAAACGGTAGACTCTGTTTCTGTTTCCAAGTGAGTTTCTAGTACTGTTGCAATAATTTTTCTTTTTTCCCTTTGATTCTTTTTGTTTTGCAGCGTCGTGTTGTGGGAGTCGAGRAAGAAATCAATGCAGTAAATATTGATGTTTTAGTTGATGTTCAGAGACCTGCAGTGTGCACTCTGTTGTAACTAGTCTTGACAGCTGTGAGGAGGAGATGTCATCCTATTTGTTTTTAACAGAATCGGTGCTCTATACAGCACAATTATGTTCCCTCGTGACGCAGGAGCTCCAGCATAAACTTTGCTAACAAGCTGGCGGGCAAAAGTGTTTGTGTGTGTGTGTGTGTGCGTGCATTTGTCTGGTCTGGTCTGTGTGTGTGCACCAGCTCTACGTTATCCAGCAGTATTCCTCATCTGACCCTTCTTTATTTCCACCCCCTCTCTCCATGCTTCAACCACCCACAGGCTTCACAAGAGACCTTATGAGGATCATTTGACTGGAATGATATTGCTGCTTCGGGCGTTTTAAAGTGGGAGAAAACAAGCAATTTGTTACTTAATCCTCAATAGAGAGTTTCTTGTGCTCTGGAATGCTTCCCGATCCAGTCATTAGATCTGTTATTCTAAGATAAAGGTGTTGCAGCTTTGAATGCYGTGTTTGTTTACAAGACCGTTAGCCTCATCATGGCTGTTTCCATAAAATCAAACCTGATTTGTTTCTTATCTCGCAGTGAATCGATGTTTCAGGGCAGGGTTTGTACCTCCTGCCTCTGTAAAAAAAGATGACACTTGGGTTACTTTAGTCTAGGGCTGCCACGATTAATCGACGACCAATTATTAAAATAATCGATGACTAATTTAATAATCGATTAATCGTTTTCTTTTATTTTGTTCTTTGTTTTTCTCTCCAAACTGCTTTGACACCTTCCACTGCCACATCTGCCTTTCTGTCCTTGACGCACATGCCCAGTAGTGGTAACTG
>NW_013952576.1:950500-954985 GCF_001266775.1 Austrofundulus limnaeus | reverse complement strand
AACATAAAAATGAACGGCTGGCAGGAAAGTTGACATTTTAAACCTTAATAAAAAATCGATACAGGACTTTAGAATATCGATACAGTATCGGGAAATGAAATATCGCGATATTTCAGTGTATCGATATTTTCTTACACCCCCTAGAGTAGGATACTCTGATGCAGCCGACATTTTCAGACTCGTTAGTTGGCGCCTACGAATTGGGACGGGCTACGGCGGCTGACATGGGCTGCAACCCATAAATTGAGACTCGATGATCTATTTTATTTTAATCATGTGGTGTCCTTGAGGACCTCGAAAGGTGCTTTAATATAAAATGTATTATGAAATGGATTTTCTCCCTAAATTTAGTTTTTATATTCTATATATATGCACAGGGTTCCCGCAGATCCTTAAAATGTCTTAAAAGGCATTGAATTCATCAATCCAAAAATAACGCTTTAATTAGCCTTAAAATGTCTTAAATCAATCTTTGAGAGGTCTTAAAAATGTTAAGACATTGTAAATAGTTAGACTGTATTTGTCTCAAATATTAAAATAATTGGTAACATTTATTTATTTTTTAAACAAATTACTAAATTTACCGCAGCTAGTTGTTTTGCGTTAAAATAAACATTTGGGTAAAATTGTTTCTGTTTTTTTTTTTTTCACATTTGGTTTTATTGTAAAATTGGTCTTTAATTTCCTTTCAAGTGGCATTAAAAAGTATTAAAAAGTCTTAGATTTAACTTGCCTTAAGCTGTAGGAACCCTGTATGTATATATTCCATGTTTTACGTCATACACTTGTTTTTTTAACTAAAAATTGTCTTATGATACAGTAGATTAATGTAATTTGAATAAATAAAGGGGGAAATACTAATGATTTTATAAATATTAACAGATTTCAACAATAATCACAACAAAAAAGTGTTTAATTTCAACATGCAATAGTTTATTCAAAGTGCTCGCATTTATAATTTAAAAAACTGACATTTTGCAAATGAAATTGCATCACATAAGAACTGCCTGCTGCACGTTATTAGAAAATCTTGTGATGTRTTTGTAATTATTGTGATATCAGATGTGATATGACTTTTCCCCCCTCCCTTTCTAATGTGTACTTCTGACTCTATGTGACCTTAAGTAAGTAAATAACTTTATTTGTGTAGCACCTTTCCCAGGAAGTAACTACAAAGTGATTCACAATAAAACTTCCCAATAAAACACAATAGAGCTTATAAAAATACATCTGCAAATAATAAAAACCTTTACAAGACAGCATGWTAACTTATACAAACATAAAAGCAACTTAAAAGGATAAGTTTTAAGCTCCTTTTAAAAAAAACTCCACCGAATCCACAGATTCGATATGAATATTGTGCACACTGGTATTGTGTAGCCCTGCAGTAGAACTTATATTTAAATATTTCTGTCTAGTATTTTGGTTTTCTTCGCTCCGTAAATAAAACGGGTCTGTTTCTCTGTGTGCAGGGGACCATAAGTGAGGCAACAATGCGAGTGCACGTCCACACCAAGTTCTGCTTCCTGTGCGTGCTCACCTTCCTCTTCCAGCAGTGCAGCCACTGCCACGGAGAGGGCCACGACCATCAGAGCGAGGGACATCACCATGAGGACCACCGCAGCGTCCACAGCGATCTGCAGATCTCTGAGGCTCCGTACATCAGAGCAGCTGCCGGGTCTCTGGACCCCAAAAGTCCTGAGGGGGACCCTCTGGAGGAAGAGCAGCGCTTCTACATCCAGCAGCTGTTCAGGCGCTACGGTCAGAGGGACCGCTTGGATTTCCAGGGCTTTGAGAACCTGCTGCTCAGCTTGGGTCTGGGAGAAGTCAAGGTGGTAGATGTGGATCACGAGAACCTGGGCCACGACCACGTAGCCCACCTCGATTTGCTGGATTTGCAGGGGGGGCAGCACTCACATTCACCTACCAGCAAAGCCCACCATGATCATCCTCATCAGCAGCCCCGTTTCCTCCACCCCCCCACGGCACAGGGTCCAAAAAACTGCAACCACACCACTGCTGCGAGTCCGGCCGCTGATGTACCCGCCAGACATGACCACGGTCACCGTCACGGGCACACTCATCACCACAGCGAGGAGGAGGACAGTAATCATAAACATTCTGACGATCGTGTTAATAATCACGTTCACGATGACGAGGACCAACAGGAGCAGGTTCACCGCAGAGACGTGTCCTCTCAACCCCATAAGAACCATAATCCCAGTGATCCCAGTGATCATAAACATCACGTTCATCCAGTGCACACAAACAGCACAACTGTTGATCACAAACAGGTGTCCTCCGTCCACCAGCCGCCTCCGGCCACAACGAAAAGACCCAGACGGCTCGGAACGAAGGTCAGGGGCCGGCAGGGACCAAACAAACCCCACCCCCCTGACACATCTGCATCTGATGATCACGAACATGATCATCATGAAACACACGGTCATTCTCATAAAGAAAGGAGAGAGGCTCCGGGGCCACCGGGCACACCTCCATCGGTGCTCTCCGGACATCCGGGCAGTCTGTCGCACCAACATGAGGAGGTGGGGCTTTTTTGTTCCGTTACTTTTTAGCTTTTAGACACGTTTTTATGTTTACCTGTTGTTCTGTGAGTTTTAGCTAGCTAACAGTTTACTGGGTTCAGCTTTTGTTTTACTAATTAGCTTTACTGGCAAACAGCATTTTTGCAAAAAAAAAATTACCGTATTTATTCAAGTATAATACGTAAAATTAAATCCATAAAATCATCCATAAAGTTGGGGGGTAGTACTATACTCGGATAAATATTTTCATTCACAAAATTATTGAGTCCGGAAATGAGACCGCGTCGTAAAATCAGTTGAAACAAGCTCACCTCTGACACTCCTCCGTGCTTCAGAGTGAGATAACAGATCCAGGCAGGAGACATGATGTGAAAAAAAGGGGGGAAAAGTATTCCTGCACCTTAGTAATGATAGCGAACTAATGACATTAGCGTGTGACCGAGCCRCTCCTCGAACAACAACAAACACATGTTCGTCTGTAATGGCTGCCGTCTACCGGTGTTCTGAAAAAGTTTGTGTCCCTGAAAAAAAGTTTCCCCACCAGAGGGGGCGCTCRCGAGTAGGAAGTAATCTGCTTTTCCCCCACAAGATGGTCCAAATCTCATGTGAAGTCTCTGACTTTTGTGTTGGCGCCTCCTGGTGGACTATGTGTAAAATGCCAGAATTCATATGATGCTGCTACAGCTGATATATATTTGTTGTCAAAATACCTTTTAGTACATATGTTGTTAAAATAAAATGAACAGTCCAATGATCATTTTACTGATATGTATAAAGACTGCAAAGGCTGAAAATTTTTGAAATTGGAGGTAGTTTGAGGATTAAATTTTTATGCTTTTTAAGCTCAAAAAGGGGGGGTCGTATTATACATGAGATCGTATTTTAAATGAATAAATACGGTAGTTTTCAACCAGTAAAGTATTAAAATATTTTATTGAAACACTCATCTAATGTAAATATGTTGAATATTTTACTGTTTTTTCTAACACATCAGTGTTATTTGATGGTGATCGATTTCCTTTCTTTATATTTCTTGTCTTTTTCTCCCTGCCCTGCCAGTGTTTGAACCTCACTCAGCTTCTCACCTACTATGGCCTGAACCCTGAATCCCTCATCTCCCCCAGCCAGTTCACCTACCTGTGTCCTGCCTTGCTGTACCAGATAGACAGTCGAGTCTGCATCCGCCATTACCATCAGATGGAGGTGGAGCAGGAGGCCCTGGAGCCTGTCAGTTCTGGTAAGAGCCAAGCATCGATCTGGTTCATTGTAGCAGAAAGCAACAAGAAGTAATTTCAGCCAGTGTCAACGTTTTTTCAATTATTATGTTGCAGGATTGTTCTTTTAGTTTTTTGTTTTTGTTTTCTTGTAGCTATTTCAGGACATTTTCTGCCACATCATAGTAAGAAAGTTTGTGACCTAAATTTGCTTAAAACCTGATAAAAGATACCAAAAGGTAGTGCCTTTTAACCCGTTATTCTTTCACAGTCCCCCCTGCTTGTTTGGTCATTACATCATTGTTGTGTTCTGTTAAATCAATGGCTTATTGACGACGTCATCACTGAGAGTGTACCTTAATCCTTGAGTGGCGTCAAAAAAATACAAAGACGTTCTTGTTAGTTAACTCTTTAACAATCACATCAAAGAGGATTGATAAGAAAACATAAGTTTTTACCTGTTTACCGTGATACCGCTGTGATGCTGATGATGCAGGACCACACATATCCTAGGGGTGCAACAATCCACGTACCTCTATCGAATCATTCAATATACACTATGTGTGGAATAATACACACTATGTGTGGAATAATACACATATGTATGGAACAATACACACTATGTATGAATCAATACACACTATGTATGAATCAATACACACTATGTATGGAACAATACACACTATGTATGGAACAATACACACTATGTATGGAACAATACACAC
>NW_013952576.1:948522-949849 GCF_001266775.1 Austrofundulus limnaeus | reverse complement strand
TGTATGGAACAATACAAACTATAAATGGAACAATACACACTATGTATGGAACAATACAAACTATAAATGGAACAATACACACTATGTATGGAACAATACAGATCTTTAAAATGTATTTTATCAACTTGTCTTCTGAAGATGCTCTGTGTTGAAGGATGAGTTGATCTGTGTTCGACTACTCCACCTAGGCTTCATTGTGGAGCACAGATCCACTGAGACACTTGCTGTTTCAGCAACATTTAATTTAAAAACTGTACTTTTGATGGAGATTTCTCTTTTTTTGTATCGAAAAAATATCAAACTAAACTATTAAAGTGAATTGAGAGTTTTCTGTATCGTTGCACCCCTACCCACTACCTGTTCATATTCGCACGCTGCTAATGCTGACTGTATTCATCGGGGAAACGGCTACGGCTGTAATCTCAGCTGCAGTTGTGTCTTTTGGTTATTGTTTTATTACAGTCTGTTTCATCAAAAGGTTAATCTGTTGTTGAATACAGGAGCGTGCACCTCACACAAAACTGAGTTTTATTTGTTGTTTTTGTTTTTTAACAATAGAAAATCCCAAGAAAACTACCCGTTTTACCAGGAGTCATCACAATAAACTAATAAAGTACGCTTGTTGTACAACTCGAGTGATAAACAGATCATGTGAGTCTCTATAAAAGCTACATGAGCTCCAGAGACTGGAGGTATAATATGATGGAAGATTCTCTGATTTAGAATCCTCTATTTTAAACACAACTTACTTATATTTATTTCTTTAGCAGTAATAACCTCTCCTTGTAATTAAACACTTATTTCCTGCACTTGTATTGCTGGGACTGCTCCATGTTGCTGTTTGTATCACGATCGCATGGCTGAGTCATGTGACGTTTAAATACAAAACCTTGAAATGCAAAATATTTGAGTGAAGCTCGGTGTGACTTCCTGTTCTGGGAACTCTCTCCCACAGTTTCTACGAGTCTTTTAAAATATGTAACGGACATATCTTAGAGTTAATGAGTTACAGGTTGTGACATAAAACTCATAAAGCCATAAAAGTTTTATACAAATCAAAGCAGGACCACAAACTACAAACTGCAGGACAAACTCCGAAGGGTTCATTTTCCTGCTTCAAGTCGTTGGACTATCTGATAACTCAGTCATGTAGAAATAAAATGTACAGCGGGTAAAATAAGTATTGAACGCGTCACCATTTTTCTCAGTAAACATATTACTAGAGGCGCTAATGACATGAAATTTTCACCAGATGTTGGTAACAACCCAAGTGATCCATACATACAAAGAAATCAAACCATAAATGTCCAGAAATGAAGTTATTTGT
>NW_013952576.1:936451-947499 GCF_001266775.1 Austrofundulus limnaeus | reverse complement strand
GTTATAGTTTTTGAGATATTAAATATTATGTCTTTAGCTCATTATGACGTCACCATCACCCCAGCAAGCTCCGAAATGAACCAAAGTTTCTGGACATTTATGGTTTGATTTCTTTGTATGTATGGATCACTTGGGTTGTTACCAACATCTGGTGAAAATTTCATGTCATTAGCACCTCTAGTAATATATTTACTGAGAAAAATGTTGACTTGTTCAGTACTTATTTTACCTGCTGTATTTCTGTATAATAATTCACCAGAAGGATATTGAGTTTTTACCTGTTTCTTTTTTCCTCCTGCAGTGTTTGTTTTTAGTTTTAATTAAAACTCAGGCAAAGCAGGCGAAGTGGTGAACCCGTCCCTGTAAACAACAGGACTACGTGGCAATGGGGTCATAAAATGTTCCACAAACTAATTTAATGAGAAATCGAGGTAAAAAGGCCCTTTTTTTCTCCGACAGATAATCACTGCGCCCGCAACAGAGTTGCACTTTAAAGTTTTTGGGTTTGGATGGAAGAAAGCAGCGGGCACTTAGGTTCAATTGTGAGGACGTTCAATTATTAAACACCTTCCCCTCCGGAGAAACCTGCAGCACCTTGCCACCGCTCACAGCAGCCATAAAAATGGTAATGATGACGCGAGAGACGGCACAAACAAGTCAAAAGGGCAGCGATGGCTCCTCGTTAGTGGGAAAACTAGAGGCGGTGGATTCTGAGAAACGCTGCGCCGAGATTCAACCGCAGACATCAGGAAACGCTGCGGAGCTGCCTCTCATCTACCTCCTGCTGGCCTTCACGGGGGAGCTCAGAGTATGTGCCGTTCTCTCTCTCCTCTCCTCTTTTTGCACCGTGCCAATTAGGAGAGCCTAAGCGACACCGTGGGCTATTTTTCTGAGCCATGGCTCACAGGAGATGCGTAATTGGAGAGAAGCCACGGACCAGTTTGGTCTCTTTCTCCTCTTCCTTTATCACTGGCTTCAAATCGCCCCGCTGCAGCACCTCCACAACTGCGTTCACACTGAACCACACCTGCGTAAAGGTAATGAGCTGGAGAGGCAGATGAGCTGCAGGAGTGCGAGGGACCTGCGGTGCTGTGGTGATGAACTGTCTGCCTGATATACAGCTGCCTCTCAGGGTCCGATGGCGACAAATAGGAAAGCGGCGAGCTGTAAAAAAGACGTTACTTTGTGGGCTAAAATGATGCTGTAACAATAAAAACCAAAACATGAAGGTTAGCTTTGAGGTTTGATTTGTCACGAGGCGAGACATTTAGCCCGTCCAATTTGTCCATCCCGGCGACGAGGATGATGACACGAGTGAACTGGAGCTGATGAGACGAGTGCTGCTCGACAGTAAAGACAGTGATGGTGGAGACTGTCCATCATCACAGGAGCAGCATGCTGACAGTTGGAGACAAACTTATAGTCTCAAGGGTAAATGATGTTTTTTTTACAATTTAATTCATTTATTCATTTCATTAAAAAACAAACAAAACATTTCACACAACAAAACAATACAAATAAAATAAAATGAAAGGCAGCAGAAGAACAAAATTCTTATATCTGCTCCTTTTTAAAAAAAAATTCTAACGATGATAAACCAAATAATAAAAAAACACATTCAACTCCTCAAACAGTAACTAAAACAAATCAAACAATTTCATATTTCTTTAACCCTTTTTCTTTGATCGTTTTCTTAAAGGAATTAAACTGATCCAATCCTTTTATAATAATTTTCCAGATTATTCCATAGTATTATACCTTTTACTGAAGTGCATCTGTCCTTCAAGTTTGTTCTGATTTTCAGTTTAACAAACATTTGTAATCCCTTCAAATTAAAGCAGCTTTCCCTCTTAACAAAATGTGATTGGATGTTTGACGGCAACACATTTCTATGAGCAGAATGTTATAATCAACCAACTCATGAAACTTTAACAACTTTAATTGATGAAACAATATGGGTGATAGTAATGCTTTCTTGTAATAACTCATATGGCTCTTTTTTGTAAAATAAAAATAGGATTAGTAATGGTTTTACATGCATTTCCCCAGACTTCTATACATTAAATCAATTGTGGAACAATTATTGCATTATATAGTGTAAATAGTGCTTTATCATTAAATAACTCCTTAACTTTATACAGAACTGCAACAGATTTTGCCATTTTTGTTAAATAAGTTATATGAGATCTCCATGTCAGTTTTTCGTCAATGACTCCCAAAAACTTCACCTCACTGACTGCAAATTTCAACACCCTCTACTCTAAAAGGAACATCATTTGTTTTCTTTCTATTACTAAATATCATGTAATTAGTTTTATCCGAATTTAATGATAATTTATTATGATTAAACCAATTTTGTACTTTTACAAATTCCATTTCCAGCATCTGTTCTGTTTTTACCCAAGCAAAAAAATGTGGTGTCGTCTGCAAATAAAACACATCTAAACAACCCTGATACATTTACCAAGTCATTAATATATAGAAGAAATAACTGTGGTCCCAATATAGAACCCTGTGGAACCCCACGTATAATATTACAAAGTTCAGACCTTACGTCATTAATTTGTGCAAACTGTTTCCTATTAGTTAAATAACTTGATTCCCATTGTAGTGCTGGACCTCTTATGCCATATTTGTTTAATTTCTCTAGAAGGATATTGTGGTCAATGGTATCAAAAGCTTTTTTTTTAAAATCAACAACAAATTTTCCTCAGATCGAACTGATTATTGGATTCGTAGTATTTCAAATCAAAAAGCAGGTGTCTGAATATATAAAGGGAAGCTGCCCCACATGTTGACCGGCAGATTATCAAAATAAAATCCCCCTTTTCTGTGATGTTTGCTTTTTATAATGTTCAGTCGTGCAGCATCTGATTTCTAGTATTTTCCGTCAACTGTTGCACATTTATGTTGTCAGCTCGTGATAATAAACTTATATTGTTCTGACAAATTTTCCCTGATTCAAAGCGACACTTCCCATCATCGTTAAAATGTATTTTTAACTCCTCCCTGGTCTGTCGTGACTTATAGTTGGCTGACGGAAAAGGAAAAACACCCAATTTTACTCAGGTTTGTTTTTTCTACTATTTACTAGGGCTGTGTATTGGCAATAATTTGGCGATACGATACATATCATGACAGAGGGGTCACGATACGATATATCCCGATATATTGCGATACTATAAGCAAGGCAATATATTGCGATATATTGTGATGTTTTTTGTCCAAAAATTATATTA
This sequence comes from Austrofundulus limnaeus, assembly GCF_001266775.1. Lineage (NCBI taxonomy): Eukaryota > Metazoa > Chordata > Actinopteri > Cyprinodontiformes > Rivulidae > Austrofundulus > Austrofundulus limnaeus. Next base: position 944,260 of record NW_013952576.1, on the reverse strand, counting down.
AATAAAAACCTCTTACAGGGGGAAAAATGAAAAAACAAAATTCATTGTCTCAGAAAATTCTAATATTACRTAGACAWRCTTTTGATACATTTAGCTGTGTTCTGCTTTATATGTATTTTATTTTATTTGTATCATATTTCATCCATGTTTTCAATTATTAGACTAAATTTTGCCAATAAATAGTTTGAAAATATATTTTTTGCAGCTTTTAGTTTTTAATATTAATTTACAATACGGTCACCCAACACTTAACAATAGCCTCTACCTCAAGAGGTAGAGGAGCCAAATGGCTGGCTCACTGCTGCCAACTAGTGGTCAGAGGCTGAACTACAACATAAAAATGAACGGCTGGCAGGAAAGTTGACATTTTAAACCTTAATAAAAAATCGATACAGGGCTTTAGAATATCGATACAGTATCGGGAAATGAAATATCGCGATATTTCGGTGTATCGATATTTTCTTACACCCCTATTATTTACCAGTAGAAAAGCAGGAATATTTGATGGTTAAAGTGAGTTTCTGGTGTCAGACATGTTTTTATTTTCCAGGCTCCCATTCCTAGAAGTCAAAAACGGGTAAAGGTCTGGGCTGGGTTAGTCAGATCAGATAAATTGGAGATAAATTTGCAAGAATTGGTGATTTTGCTTTAATAGTTGCAGTTGCTGCATCGCAGTTTCTCAGAGGAAGAAACTAGAGACGCGAGTTCCGGCTTGGACTTTTTAAAATTTAAAGTTCAAAGTACAGCAACACATCAGATATTTAGAAATGATGGTTTGATGTCATTTTTAAATCAGATTGTGTGTCAGTTTGAGTGCTGAGTTGTTTCTTTTGTGGAAGCACCTCCTCCATCCTCCTGGTCCTAGAGTGGACAGACTGCAGCCATCAGAGGTGTTTTTCTAATGGTTTCACCTCCTGCAGCAGGATAATGGTTCAGTACCAGCAGGATTCAGTCTCTCTAAAGACCACTCTGTCAGGTAGAGGTGTGTTTCTGATCATCTGAAGCCACCCCACCTGGGGCCGATTACACCAGCAGAGAAAGTGTGTCTTCTGTATAATTTTGCACTCATTAGCTGTTCTTTTTCTTCCTCTGGCTCCGTGCAGACTAATTTATAATAATAAAACACCGCAATTAAATAAAAATATGGACACTGGAAAATATTTTTTTGGGAAATAATTTGATTTAAATAAGAATTGCCCACAGAACACCTGCAGCTCCACAGCTGCTGAACAGTTTGCTGTGTTGCTTCTTAAATAATCTTTACTGAAGTAAATTGTGTGGAAGGTGCACGTCACGTGCACGCAGCCTTCAGTTAATCGATGCTTTCGTTTGGGGTTTTTACTTTAGCTGAATGTCAGCTGTGAAGCACCCAGCATCATCGCTGGAGCAAAAGCAGCAGCAGCTCCAGTGTGACATTGAATTTCACACAACATTAAACATTTGGTCATCTTTGACAAAAGAATCACAAACTTTTCTCTCTGGCCGCTTTTTCGAGACGCCTCCCTGCCTGACAGCCGGACCGACGCTTTAAATGAACGCGTACCTTTTCCACACTTTCTCTGTGTTTCATGTCTCATGACTGCGGCCTTGAATGCTAAATGAGGGTCGGTGGAGCTAACGTTCTGCTGCACAGTCGCGTCGTGTTTTTAGCCTCAGGCATCGTATGTCTTCACAAGGACACACGGACTGACACCCTGAAAAGGGAAAGTGTCATTCACATGCAACGAACAAAAAAATGGTCAACGAGCATCAGGCAGCAGTCAAATGATGATAAATCAGCAGCTGTTTTCTTTTTATTTCTAAGAGTTTAGTTTGTTATAAGCAGTGCAGGTCAAATGAAAGCAAAGAAATGAGAAATCTTCTGCGTTACTAGAGGTGTAACTAATAATCTAAGTTATGATTCAGTACATTTTTTAGTCTGAGGCTCACTGTTTGGTTTGGTACAAGACAAAGAAGCAAATATGAAGTGCTGGTGTTTTTGTTTTGAACAGTTAATAACTCTCCCAGAGACAGAAAATCAAACCACTCATCGTCTAATCTTTGTACCCATCCTGAACATCACACGTGTCGTCACAATAAAGGGGCTATATCATGTAAAACCAACTTTTTTGAGCTTTATATCATGTTATAATGTTATCCTCTCATCAAAAACATGCACAAAGTTTTACTTTGACTCATTCATGCATGTTTGAGAAATCCTGTAGTGTCCTGAGACAGCCAGGCAGGGGAGCAAAAACAACCGGTTGGAACTAGAACTGCCTTTTGGGATCAGTTCCTCCTCTGGGCTGTAATCGTGTTTCCATCCAGTTGTCGTGAATTTTTATCAAACTTTTCAAAATTCGAAAAAAAATTAAATAAAAATTAGAATCTAGTCTGTTTCCATCTAAGTTCCCTCTCGACTTGATGCGAATAAACGAAGCTACGCAACGCGTGATTACGTCAGACGAGGCTACGCAACGCGTGATTACGTCAGACGAGGCTACGCAACGCGTGATTATGTCAGACGAGGCTACGCAACGTGTGAGTACGTCAGACGAGGCTATGCAACACGTGATTACATCAGACGAGGCTACGCAACGCTTGATTACGTCAGACGAGGCTACGCAACGCGTGATTACGTCAGACGAGGCTACGCAACGTGTGATTACATCAGACGTCGGCGACAAGCTTTGCTGTAGTAAACAGGAAGTGAAACTTGCTAACTATCAGAGGCTATTCATCTCGGAAAAATAGAGCGATTTTTTTTCATGAATGCCTTGCTATTGGGCAAGTTGTAATTATTCTATCTATTCAGCTAGTACAGGCTATGTTTAACGCTGCCAGGAGACGTAGGGAAATAAACGCAATGCTAAACTACACAGCAGAAAGGCACGTGCAACTACGCCGGGACGAGGCAGGAAACGGAAACAGCTGAACGTCACGTGAGGTAAATATGCGCTACGTCAGATTTTATTCTGCAAACGTGTTTCCATCTCCCGTTTTGCGCATTAACTACTTTGCAAATCATCCAAAATCCACCTCAAGCAAGCGTAAAATCTTTTTAGCGAATTAAGGATTTTTCTTTTTCGAATTTTGCTGTTTCCATCCGACTGTTTTTCGCATTTTTAATGCGATACTTCTAAATGCGCATCAAAAAGCCTTGATGGAAACACGGTTTGTGTCTCCAAGCTGAGCTTCCTCATCACAGAGCACACACACCCACACGGCCCGTGCTGAAATGGGCGGGACAGAAGTGGAAGGAGGTTCTTAAAGAGACAGAGGCCAATTTCAAGGTGTTTAGAAACAGATATGATGAGAAGTCAAGTTTATTTTCTATTTAAACCTAAAAACAGCATTTTAATCACAACTAAAGGTGACATAGTTACTTTATTATGTTATAGTATTTAAATATATGCCTGAAAAACACATAATAAAGCCCCTTTAAACAACTGAAATGTTCTTTATTTGGTAGCCGACAGTCGTCCTATAATGTCTCCTGCTCACCGGGACTCGCTGTCATATCCCTCCCAGTTCTGGGGTCTCGGCTGGATTCTGCTCCAAATCCTTCTCTACACCTAAAAGGTGGCAGATAATCCTGCTGTAGACAGCAGCGCTGACCTTCTGACCCCTCCTATCCCTGTTTGATCCCTCAGCTCTCCTAACCAGGAGCAGCTAGCTGCACATCGCTCTCCACTGAGAACATGAGTTCTGTTTGCTGTCCCAGATCCCAGCTGATGAAAGCCTCCCTCTGGGACTTACATCAGCAAACTGAGGATTTCTTTTAATGTGTGTGTGTTGCCTCTTTACACACACTGTTCTGCTGTGTGTTGCTTTTAATCTGTGTGTTTAGGTGCTTTTAAAATAAACTGTTTGGTTCCCTCCAGTGTGGGTCTGGATCTGGGGCTTCGTGTCCATCACCATCATCAGCCTGCTGTCTCTGCTGGGCGTGGTCCTGGTTCCCATCCTCAAACAGTCCTGCTTCAAGTTCCTGCTCACCTTCCTGGTGGCGCTGGCAGTGGGCACGCTGAGCGGCGACGCGCTCCTTCACCTGCTGCCTCATGTGAGAACTGGGAAAACCCAAAAACACCCATCTGTGCTGTGTTTAGCATCTTTATCACCTCTGAAAATATTAGTGTTTGTTCGGCTTTAGTAAAGCTGGAGGTTTAGACAAAACAAACAAACCACTTTTTGTGCAGAACCAAATGTAATTTTAGAAACCCCAAAGACTGAGTTTGTGTGTGAACGTCCTGTCTGCAGTCTCAGGGACAGCACGACCACAGCCAGCACGACGGCGGTGACACAGATCTGGGATCAGAGTTTGATGGAGTGTGGAAGGGGCTCACCGCGTTGGCCGGCATCTACCTCCTCTTCATCATCGAGCACTGCATCGGCATGTTTAAGCACTACAAAGACCAGAAGGTGAGAAACATTTGATCCGGGTGTGAAAAGCTGATTAAATCAACCTTTTTAATCCCAGGAGGCTTTTCTGCTCTTTTCTGCTGATCATAAACCGGCAAGTAAAGACCCCCACATGATCACTAGGGGTGTAAGAAAATATCGATACACTGAAATATCGCGATATTTAATTTCCCGATTTTGTATAGACATTCTAAAGCCCTGTATTGATTTTTAATTAAGGTCTAAAACGTCAACTTTCCTGCCAGCCGTTCATTTTTATGTTCTAGTTCAGCCTCTGACCACTAGTTGGCAGCAGTGAGCCAGCCATTTGGCTCCTCTACCTCTTGAGCGCCAGAGAGTAAGGGTAGCATTAGCGTTGTGAGTAAACATTAGCTTCATGCTCCGATAGCTGAATCTGAGCGGAAAAGACCGACACCCTCTGCCTTAAAGCTGAGGTAAGGTTACCAACAGTTACTTATTTGTCAGAATGTCTGTATTTTAAACCAAATTAAGTGTCTCGTGCGCTCTTTTTCTAACTAGTAAACCTTCACGTTACAGAAGGCAGGCAGGCGTCTAGCGCCTCGAGCTAAAGATGCCTCGTGACAAAAAACTCTGCTCTCAGTGTCCAGCTGATCGCATCCAAGTCCATATACTTTAAGTTTATCCTGCTGTGTTCGCTTCAAAATCGGTTTTACTGTGTTGTTTAGCTTCTCCGTATATTTACTGTTTATTTTTGGAACCCACAGTTCTGCAAATCATGTTCTGGATGCAGGTCAGCTGATCCCAGAAACTCTGTGCAGCAGCTTCATATCATCTGTAAACTGAACTTTATGACAACATAAAGGCTATTGTTAAGTGTTGGGTGACCATATTGTAAATTAATATTAAAAACTAAAAGCTGCCAAAAATATATTTTCAAACTATTTATTGGCAAATTTAGTCTAATAATTGAAAACATGGATGAAATAAGAAATATGAAACAAATAAAATAAAATAGATACAAAGCAGAACACAGCTAAATGTATCAAAAGTATGTCTATGTAATATTAGAATTTTCTGAGACAATGAAGTTTGGTTTTTCATTTTTTTCCCCTGTAAGAGGTTTTTATTTAACAGAGTTTTTGGACAAAATAATCACAATATGTGACCCATCATATCAAAATGAGGATCAAGTCAAATTTGGTCAAAATGACCTAATGACATTTTCAGATTCCTGCTTTAAAAGCTACATTTTGACACCTGGATCATCCTGATTTCATAATTAAATCCATATATATGACTTAATTTGTCTTGTTGGTTACAGTAATACATAAATATTTGGTCTGAATCCTAATTTTTTGTCATTTTAATGAGGAAGTTTTGATGTCCTTATAAAGAGGAAACCTCTAATTATTTTTGAATATTGAGATTTCCCAGCTAAAAATAAACACAGCTTTGCTAACTCACAGGGAAAATCTAAAATTTTAAGGCGTTTTTCCTCAAAATCAGTTTTTTTGTTGCTACTGCTAAAAAAAGTGCTTCCAAGTTTTGTTTTATGATTATATTTCAGACAGTTCATTCAAAAGATACGTTAATAAGGCTTTTATTCATTATATTTTGACAAAATGCAATTTTTGTTAACATTTTAGTCAAAACACTAAATTTGCCCTTTTCTCCATAAACGATGTTTGGACTTAATCCTTGTTTCGATGTGATGGGTCACATATATCGCCTTGATTATGAAGGTTATGAAGATTAATAATGATTTACATAAAAACACAATGAAAACATTGTAATGACATTCTCTGTGATTTTTTTTTATACCATTATAAATCTTTAAGGCATGATAAAAGAAAAGAAGTGGTTCCCCTTTTCTTGTGACAGTCATTATCATGATTTAACAAATGCATAAACATTCTTAATTAAACAACAAATGAATCACTAACAGAAGAGATTGTTCTGTCCATTATCTGATTAAGAGAAGTGAGGGGTTCTCTTCCACGGTTAGAATGACCTGTCATGGCCTAAATAGAGTTCAGTTTGTGACAGAGTTCCTGTCCTCTCGTCAGGCCTGTCCGAGGCAGTAAATCTTATTTCTTCACTCGAGGTGACCCCTACACTTACAGTATCACAATATATCGTGATATATCGTATCGTGACCCCTCTGTCATGTAATGTACCATATCGCCAAATTCTTGCCAATACACAGCCTTAATGATCACACTGATCTGTTTCGATCCATGTATTAGTTTATCATTTGTATATTTACAAACTGTGCAGGGAAGCTGCTCAAACTAACGCTGTCATCGTTTTGAAAATCAGTCAAATTCATTTTCATGTTTTTTTTGTTCCAAGTTAAAAAAGAACCACTGCAGAGGGACCGAACAGCACGTGGCCCCAGAGCCGCAGGTTGACGACCTCTGGATGAAGCTATCATTGATGTCCTCTTTGAGTTTTGTTTTCGTTGAGGCCGTTTGAGGTTTGTGGCGTGAAGCGAGCGTCTGTAAATAGAACATTTTGCTCACAGGGCACAAAGAAGACGAGCGAGGAGGGGAAGATTGGCAGGAAGCTGTCAGATCACAAGTTAAACCGGCGCTCAGACGCAGAGTGGCTGAACCTGAAGCCGCTCGCTGAAGGTAAGAGTTTAGGTGTGCAGCGTCCCCCCACCTGCAGCTGTCACTCCTAACACCCCMCCGCTCTGATTCAGACCCAGAGAGTTCGGCCGTCTCCTGCGACAGCGCTCACAACGACACGCAGCTCACAGAGCTGCATGCGCCCGAATCCTCCACCAACACGACGCCGCTGGCGCTCGCCGACCCCCAACACAACCAGCTGTCGCCCTCGAAGAAGAACGGCCACAAGAAGCACGGCCACTCGCACGGTCACGGCCACTCGCACGGAGGAAACTGTCACTCGGACCAGGAGATGAAGGATGCGGGGATAGCCAGCATCGCCTGGATGGTCATCATGGGAGACGGCATGCACAACTTCAGCGACGGCCTCGCTATCGGTAACTGGTTCCAACCTCGATTCAAACCATCCAAACCAACTTCCTGAGCAACTCATTTCTTTTGTTCTTTTTCACAGGAGCTGCTTTTAGTGCCAACCTAACGGGCGGCATCAGCACATCTGTGGCTGTTTTCTGCCACGAATTACCTCATGAACTGGGTAGGTCCGACAAGAATGTGTGTAAGACCCCGTAAAAGTAGATTATTTACTTGTTTAAATGCACACATCTACAGCTGATTCAACATGGCTGCCACAGCCAGTGTTGTATAAAGTACCTCACAGTGATACTTGAATAAAAGTACAAGTATCTTATCATAGAAATACTTTGGTAAAAGTTAGTCTTCTCTAAAAATATTACTTGTGTATAAGTTTTAAGTAGCTGATTTTTTTTTCTTAACGGCACAGTGTGTAGGATTTTGTCAATTCTTTTAGCAGAAACTGAAA
>NW_013952576.1:929567-930911 GCF_001266775.1 Austrofundulus limnaeus | reverse complement strand
TATTTATGTATTATTGTAACCAACAAGAAATTAAATAATATTTCTGGATCTACTAATGACATCCGGATGATCTAAGTATCAAAATGTAGCTTTTAAAGCAGGAATCTGAAAACACGATTAGGTCATTTTGACCAAATTTGACTAAATCCTCATTTCGATGTGATGTGTCACATTTGTTTTGCAGATATCGATCTAATCTTTGGTGTGGTAGCAGCAGATTCACATCAGAATCGATGATACAAGATCTCTCTTTAAAACCTGAGCAGTATGCCGTCCTTGGTATCACCAGGTCCACTCAGTCTCCAGGTGGCAAACGGCGACACTGAAGTCCCGCCTCTAAGACACTGGCTCTTCGTCCGTTAGACTCTGCCGTCACGCCGTCTCCCCCAACCGGCGTCTGGGTGGGAAACGTTGATGATTACGAGGGTTCTTTAACCACCCGGAGTGAYGCTAATTGGCGGTGATGGGTGTGTTGATTGCGGTCAAYGAGGCGGCGGCAGGCGTGTCTGACTGATTCAAGCAGGAAACACTGGGAGAASTTAGTGGAGTAAAAAATAAAACRSTGMAGTGAGGTGTGTGGACTTGTCCTTTTTCTCCGACTCTGATTGATGGATGAGAGCGGAGCAGTAATATATTCATTGTGCTAATTAGCGAGGAAAAGAGGCGGCTGGTTACACGGCGCAGGAAATGTAGGCCACCCCTCTCCTCAGCGTTCATCTCTTCCTCCAAATCCGGGGCGTTTCCGCTGAGACCGGGACCGCTCGGCGCATTTGGCCCGGCGATGATTGAAGAGGGTAGAGAGGCTGCAGCGAGCATCTGTAATCATAGGCAAAGTTAAAGATACATTTCTGAGAGAAGAAGCTCCGGTTGTGTGGAGAGGAGTTCTCAGCATCATCAAACACAAAGCAGATCCTGAACAGCCCTGTCAGGAAATATATGTCTCAGACAGGACGGCTTTGGTTTTTAGAGGAAAAGAACCGTTGTTTTGTTTGTTTTTTTTAATTTTATTATCATTATTATTACATAAAACACTGCTGAAGGCCAATATTTTATGTATCTTCTGACGCTCCCATCAATTGTATCAAGTCTAAGCTACTGATATAGTGAATGAAGACGTCCCAAATCTGGGGGAATCTACGTTTTTGATGTTTTATTATACAAGTGATTTTTTTCCAAAGGAAGAGTATAAGTCAACTCCGAAAGCCATCTACTTATTTTTTGTTTCCTGATGTTTTCTTTTTGCTTCTTTTAATAAAATAAAATGTAGAACCAGGGTTCCTGCAGATCCTTAAAAAGTCTTAAAAGGCATTGAATTCATCGATCGAAAAATAAGGACTTAATTAG
>NW_013952576.1:926636-928528 GCF_001266775.1 Austrofundulus limnaeus | reverse complement strand
GTTAACACATTGTAAACAGAATGATAGTAATTCATCTCAAATATTAGAATAATTGGTAACATTTATTTTTTTTAATATTCACATGCAGACATTCCCCTTTGACATCACTTCCTGTTATTTCACATGCAAATATCTCAACAACTGTCTATCTGAACAAAGTGAAATTTGATTTGTAACATGTTAATAATGTTGTTTTTCCAAAAATGCATTCGTATTTCTTACAAAAAAATTGATGTCACGGGCACTTTAATTTTTCATCTACAGCAAATTGGGGTTAAGACCCCACTGTGGGTCATAAAACACCAAATTTTGGTTTGTTAGAGGATTTCCAGAAATTAAATTAATTTTAAAACTGACTATGTTTCTGCTGTAGTTAGATATGGATCAAAACATTTGGTCTGTTGGCAATATTTGAATAATTCAACCAAAAATACTTTGATTCACGAGTTTCTGCCGCAGTTTTAATTTTTTTGTCATTTGTGTTTAAATTTAATTTCACTTGGCATTAAAAAGCCTTTAAATTAAACTTTCCTTAAATTGTAGGAACCCTGAGAACTACTGTGTGTTGTTGCTGTGAGATAAAAAGTGTCTGTTTTGTTCCTAACAGGTGACTTTGCGGTGCTGCTGAAAGCCGGGATGACGGTGAAGCAGGCCATCGTGTACAACCTGCTGTCGGCCCTCATGGCCTACGTGGGCATGCTGATCGGCACAGCCGTGGGTCAGTACACGCACAACGTCACCAGCTGGATCTTCGCCATCACTGCTGGCATGTTCCTCTACGTGGCTCTGGTGGATATGGTAAGTCATCCCTGAGGGGTGATTGCACATGTATCTAATCAACCTGAACTGTCTCCATGTCCTCCACAGCTGCCAGAAATGCTCCACGGGGACAGCGAGGAGCACAAGCGCTGCCACTTYGGACACTTTATCCTGCAGAACGTAGGCATGATGACCGGGTTCAGCATCATGTTGCTAATCGCCATCTTCGAAGACCGCATCGTCTTCGACTTCGGCTTTTAGACGGGCAGAGGAGGTGGAGCAGAGGAGAGCCGGCTGCGTCCGTGTCGTTTCGTCTGCTTGGCCTTCGCGTGCTTTCTTCGTGCATGCATCTCTCGTTTGTGCCTCCATTCCACACATGGCTTCTGCTGCACCTGATGTTCGCTCCTCCGTCWCCTGCGCCCGTCCTCTCTCATCCGTCTGCTCCGTTTGAAGCACAACCAGTCAGAAAAATGAAGCCGTGAAACTCCTCCCTCAGCTCCTAAACAACAAAACAAAGAGCTGGTTGTAAGTTCTTTCAAAGAGGCAGCTGCCACGCCCCGAAACTCACCGTCTCTCCATCGTCACCCGTCGTCGGCGCGTTGTTTCAGTGTCCCCCGTGTCCTCGTCTCATCCACCCGCTGCTGTGTCCACCTGCATCCATCAAACACCTCTGTGCTGAGCGCCGGCCACCGGAGCGTCTCCACTGCTTCCCGTCACACGGCCCTCAAAGAGGCGCAGGGCCCGCTTGCTGCCACGCCCCCAACAGACCTTTAAAGGGTCCGTGACTTCAAATTTTTTGTCATAAATTTGGATTCATTTTTGGAAAAGTAACACTGATAACATATTGCAAAACAAATTCCACGCCGCTGAGATGAACGGTTGTTGAGATATTTGCATGTAAAGCAACAGGAAGTGATGTCAAAGGGGCGTGTCTGCATGTAAACAGAGCGTTGATAAAATGTGACTGTAGAGACGAATCTGAGGTTTCTTTAGATCATTTTGAGTCACTATCAGAGATGAAGAAGAGTTTAATTTCAAACTGTTTCAATAAACAAAGATCAGAGTGAGAGGGTTTTCTTTCTTAAAGGGATCCATGATTAGTTGTAACATTAGACTTTATTTAATAAACATAT
>NW_013952576.1:924231-925912 GCF_001266775.1 Austrofundulus limnaeus | reverse complement strand
AAATATATGTTTATTAAATAAAGCCTAATGTTACAACTAATCATGGATCCCTTTAAAGAGTCCCCTTTGATGTCACTTCCTGTTTCGTTTTGGCTGAGCTAAATCCAAAAGAAAAAATGCCGGTTATGTGACAAAAATGGGTAAAATCACATTTATTATGGCAAGTTTCGAAAAAATAAAAATGATTTCTTCGGCTTTTTGTATTTGAAGGGCACGTCACAAACTCTTTTAGCTCATGTTTCATCTACGCAAAAAAAAATGACGGGTTTTAAAATTGCAGATTCAAAACACAAAGCTGACCAAGGTCATTGTCTTTATTTAGCTCTGTAGGTTCAACAAGTAGTCGTTGATGGAAATGTATATCCTAAAGGTTTGGACATTATTAGATWTATAGGTTTTGTTTTTTTAGTGAGAAATAACAACTTCAAACTGTGAACTCTGACGAATTAGAAAGCTTTCTTTGTTTTGTGAAGATTCATGTTCTGTAAACACCAGAAGTCTGCAATGTGTCAGGATTTAACCAACCAGAAGCTACTACGGTCTCTCTGACAATCTGAGGAACAGGCTTTTTTTTTAGCAGAATAATTATTGATCAGCACATCTGTCTGAAACATTCCTGTGTCTTTGGGGAAGTGCAGACTGTAGTCGTCAGTCTGAGCCGTGGCTGCTGCTCCACACAACCCTTCCTCCCACTTCCTCACATTCCATTTGCTGTTCTGCAGCTCACGTGCTAAAGCTACCGAACGTAGCTTTCAGCTGCTGGAGAGCACACACACACCTGATCGTGTGTGTGTGTGTGGCAGTTATCCTGTCACTGTGTGACATCCATCGGCTGTGAATTATCTTCAGTCTCATCGACTCGGTCATGAAGCATGAGTGGAACGTGGACRTTTTGCTGCATGGGAAAAGAAAAACTCCTTGTTTGTTGTGCGACGCTGAAACATCAAAAACTTTTGTTACCCTTGAAGTGAACCGCTGAGGATTCTGGGATATTCTTGGGGAATAGTGTACCTAATGCACACAACTCTTTTTTTTTTACAGGCGTTTTTCTATTGAATGTTTTTCTTTAACACCTAATGAAGTTCTGTTGTAAAGGTTTGCTCAGTTTGTACCTGAAAGACTTCAGACACTATGCCTCAAAGATAGAGTCCTCGCAGCTTTTTTTTGCCAAAAGCACAAATGCTTGTGTGTTTTTGTTTGTGTAGTTTTCGTGATGTGCATATAAAAAGTAAAATGTGGCGTCCTCACTGTTTGCTCTTTCTCTCTGATGCAAGATGAAACCAATAAAGATGCAGAACTCCTGTTTGTCTGTGGAGTCTCCTGTTTCTGAGTTCATAACGATGCTGATCTTTGTTCAAACCTTCGTGTCGCTCAGGTGAAGCTCAGAAACAGTTCTGAGCTTCTCAGGATCCATAAAGCGGTCCTTAAGAATCATCTTCCTTTGACTGCTCAGGTCTGTAGTTCAACGCCACAGGATCAAGCAGACCATCGGCTGTCTGTGGGCCGTAGATCGCTCGTGTCGACTGCATGAACAGCTATAAATGAGACGTCTCGTTCCCACGATACGTTTCATCACTTCGGTTTTTTCAAGGTAGATGTTACACACGTGACAACAGACGCACTGAATGGGCCTCATGCAAGAACCGTTCGTACACAGATTTGTTCTTAAGTTGTGCGTACG